>NW_024097779.1:0-50000 GCF_016545835.1 Crotalus tigris | reverse complement strand
TATGTGTAATATTTGATCTGTTTACAATTTTACAGCAGTGAGGAAGTGAAAGTAGATTGACAGAGTTCTTGAAACAATTGTGATGTAGGAAATCTGTGATCCAGTATATAATCATTTAAAGGAAAAATTAAATTAAAAATTAAAAAGTTAAAATTAAATAATTTTAAAATTAAAATTATTCAACTACCAGTTTGATCAGAGACAACAAAATGAATAAAATGAAATTCAATGGTGAAATAGGTAAGGTTTTACATTTAGGCAAGAAAAACCAAATGCACAGATATAGTATATGAGGTATCTTGCTCAACAGGTGAGAAGGAACTTGGAGAGGGAACTTGGAGTCCTAGTGAACAATCACTTAAATATGAGCCAGCAGTGTGCCAGCAGCTGCCAAAAAAGCCAACACAGTGTTAGGGATAGAATCAAGATCACGTGAAGTGTTAATACCACTTTACAATGTCTTGGTAAGGCCACACTTGGAATACTGCATCCAGTTTTGGTCACCACGATGTAAAAAAGATATTGAGACTCTAGAAAGAGTACAGAGAAGAGCAACAAAGATGATTAGAGGATTGAAGGCTAAAACATATAAGGAAAGGCTGCTGGAATTGGGTATGTCTAGTTTAATGAAGAGAAGGATGAGGGGGGACATGATAGCAGTGGTCCACAAAGAAGAGGGAATCAAGCTATTCTCCGAAGCACCTGAAGGCAGGACAAGAAGCAATGGATGGAAATGAAAGAGGGAAGCAACCTAGAATTTATTTTTTTTCCAATTGTGCTGAAATGGATAGACTTACATGGGAACTCAAGGACAAAAGTGAAACCAAGTACTATAAAATCTGGAAACAATTTTATGATTGGATAGACAATAAGAGGGTAGCCAAGATAAATATATAGTGCTAGAATAAAATATAGATTATAGACAAATGTATATTTAAAAGATAAATAGATATATAGAAATAAGGGGGAAAATGTTAATAGTATATTATAAATAGTGAGCAAAGTTCAAGAACTATATGTCTATATGAGTACTAATACTATTGTAAAATGTTGGAAGATGTATGGAACCAGTGATGTCACATCTATGTCCAATGTGTTTTTAATTTTGTATTATTAATAAAAATTTAATAAAAAAAAGAGAGAGAAGCAACCTAGAATTAAGAAGAAATTTCCTGACAGAACAATTAATCAATGGAACAACCTGCCTCCAGAAATAGTGAATACTCCCATACTGGAAGTTTTTAAGAAGAGACTGGACAACCGTTTGTCTGAAATGGCATAGGGCTTCTTGCCTGAGCAGGGGGTTGGACTAGAAAACCTGTAAGGTCCCTTCAACTCTGTTGTTGTTGTTGTTACATGTGGAAAGAAATATTACATTTTCCACATCACTTTATGTTTTTAAATGCCCCCTGGTAAAACTGCTGTAACCTGTGAAGTAGAAAAATCCAAATAGTGTGGAGTTTAAAACATGAAAACCACCCAGTATGCAAATAAATTCCATTTCATTCACACTCACACTAAAGAAATAGTATGCTTGGTTTGTTAAATCCCTCACTTATGTGGGGTATTTCTTCAGGCAAGATACTCCCATCCACAAACATCAAAACGGGGCAAATTTGTAACAATGTTGTCCATGTTTCAAAAGCTTACTTTGTGCAGGTAGTCCTAGACTTAATAGCTATTTGTTTAGCAGCCAGTGTTACAATGACACTGAAAAAAGTGACTTTTAACTGGTCCTCACACATATGACTGTTATGATTCCTCCTTATCGTATGATCAAAATTGGCAACCAGCATGTAATTATGACAGTTGTAACTTCCTGGTCATGTGATCCCCATTTGTAATCTTCTCAACTGGTTTCTGATAAGCAAAATTAACAGGGGAAGCTGGATTTATTTAACGATTGCACAATTCACTTGATAATTGCAGTGATTTGTTTAACAACCAAGCCAATATCAGGCATAACTCATTTAACAACTGCCTTGATTGGCAAAGAAAATTCCAGTCCCAATTGTGTTAGTATGTGAAAGACTACTTACAATAATGCACTGTGTGCTGAATGTGTAATTCCCCAGTTTTCATTCATTGTGTCTTTTTTTGTGCTCTCTCCAAACAGAGGCCCCACACATAAAGTCTGCATCCTTATCTGCAACTCACCTCCTTACCTGCTTCCAGCTGTGGAAAGTACCACATATTCAGGCTATACAACAGAAAATCTGGTTCAAAAGATTGGTGAGGTGGGTAGAAAATGTTCTGTAGCCATTTCTCATTTCATTTGGGTAAGATATATGAGGGCAATTCGGAAATAAACCTCTATTTGGTTATCAATGACAGACACTCGCAGATATAGAACTTTCATTATACACATTAGAAAACTATAGCATTATATTACTTTTTGACATAATCATCATTCAAATTGAGGCACTTGTCATAATGTCTTACAAGATTTGAAATTCCTTAGTAGTCGCTCAGCGCCAAATCTGGGATATGGGGGGGGGGGTAATCAGAAACATCCCAACAGAACTGCTTCAAAACTTCTTGGGTGCGTCTAGCGATGTGTGGGCGAGCATTATCGTGAACCAACACCACACTGGAAGTCAGCATGCCCCGATGCTTGTTATGAATGGCTCGTCTGAGTTTTTGCAACGTTTCATAGTAGATTTCTGAATTAATGGTTGAACCATGCTCCATGAACTTTACTAGCAGTACTCCTTTGCCATTTTCACATTTGGTGGGATGTTCTATGGCACCACTTCTGGTGTGATGTTGGTTCACGATAATGCTAGATATACTCAAGAAATTTTGAAGCAGTTCCGTTGGGATGTTTTTGATCACATACCTCCCATAGTCCAGATTTGGTGCTGAGCGACTACTGCTAAGGAATTTCAAACCTTGTAAGATGTTATGACAAGTGCCTCAATTTGAATGGTGATTATGTCGAAAAGTAATGTAATATTGTAATTTTCTAATGTGTATAATAAAAGTTCTGTATCTGCAAGTGTCTGTCATTGATAACCAAATGATGGTTTATTTCCAAATTGCCCTCGTATTAAGGCTGCCGACCATTCCTCTATCTGAGTCTTCTCAAATATCTACACATTATGGCCTGGAGGAAAATGGAGATCTCAGAAGTGCTTTTGTATGTTGAAGGAGCATTATGATGGAATGCAATAGTTGGTGGCAAACAGTGGCCAAAGCCTAATGTAACGAGGAATATCAATTCTCTGATACCCCCTTTTCTCTTTCAAGCATCAGGGTATGAGAAAATGACAAATATTCTTTTAGCCAATGTCTGAACTGATCTCTTATAGAGATTATCTACTTCTGGTGGCCTCAGTAGTCTCCTTTTATCTCTTAATAAGAAATCTAGTATTCCCAGAGAGAAAAATAAATAAATTGTTGCTAAAATAATATATCCTAAATTGAGAGCATACTTTTAGTAATGATACAAATCAACTCAATATGTATAGCTTCTAGATTTTATTTTATTTCTTCTTTTGTTATGAAAACTTTTCATTTATGAATTGGATCACTTGCATTTTCCATTGTGAACATTTCCTTAAACAAGAAATATTTTATGGTATTGACCATATTTATACTTAGTTGTTAAAGCCAAGTCTAGTTCTTTTCTACAGACCCATTAAATATTATCACATCAGATGACAATAAAATCTTCTATAACTAATACAGCCTCCAACATTGTTAGAAAGATGCTTGAAATTTACTTTGCATTTAAGAATGGCAAACACCAAGTGAGAAAACATTTGAAATAACCTTGTAAAATTTTGTGAAATAGCTAAAACTGAGGAAGACTGAATGAAGAAAATTGGAAGGAGTAAACTGCTAGATGTTTTTCTTCAGTTTGCCTAAACTGGGCACCCACCAAGTTGTGGGTTTCAAATTCCATAGTTGTCAGCCATGGGCTTGGTGGTTGGATGTGAGAGACTGTGAAGATTAGGCACAGGAGGAGAAGGAGTTCAGCAAGTGGGAGAAACAGCACAATACAGAATTGGGGCTATTGAAAAGAAACATTTCCCCTTAACTGGTTTGCTACAGCTATGGAAACTTACTTCTTTCAAGATAATGTTTTTATCCTGACTAGATAGCTATCCAAAATTTATGTGATTCTTGCTACTTGAGTTTGCCAGTCATATAGCATTGGGGAATTTTGGAATTTATTTCACAAATCTGGACACTTTCCAGGTTGGGGAAGTGGCAAATTTTTGTACTGTACATGTAGCTTATCTTTCTACCAATGATGCTTTCAAGATGGTGGTCTACAATCTGGGAATTAAGCAGATCACGACTAGTTTAGCTTTAACAAATATGGTACAACATGTCTTTATAAATTGTCTCCAGTTGTGAGTCACTTTGCAATATGCTAGAAGACTACTGGTAACTAGAAGTAATACCCATACATTAGGAGCGAGAGTCCGGAGAAATCTCTCTTCTATCTCCACTTCAAAACTAAATAGGGAAGAGATGTCTGGATCTTCTCTCTCTTTATCTACTCTGTTTTTCTTTTCCAGCGGGGAATTCACTTTTCTATTATCTCCCCACGGAAACTACCAGCTCTGCGTATTCTCTTTGAGAAATCTGTGACAGGGAACATGCTGGAGGCTCAGTTGAAAGACTACAGCCAGGACCCCCGGCACATGATCCTTATCCGTGGTATGATGCTTCCAGGTAAGCATCTTGGAAATGTGGATGGGGCTAGAATAGATCATACTGGAGTGTTACAAGTTTAACCTAGAGAAGAATGAAAAGAGGAATATAAGGTGTTCAGTATACCAGGGCTTTTCAACTGGTGGTACACTACCACTGGTGGTACACGACCACCTGGCTGGTGGTATGCAGTGTCGCCTTTCCCCCCCCCCCCCACGGCATCACCTTCCTCCCCTCCCCGCTTTGCTCCTTCCCACCTCACTTGTTTGTGGAAAATATGTTGCTTGGCGGCAGCCTGCACGAACTCTACCGAATGTGCCTTGAAGGAGGTGTGTGAAGAGCGCAGGCGCAGAGCAAGGCCCCGCTTTCCCCAGGGACTCATTGTGCAGCAACCAGATTGACTTCTTCTCGTGCACGCAGGTCAGCGGGATTTATATCGCCCTTCTCCTCCCTCTTCTTACTTCACAACAATTGCTAGTCTGATAGGAGACAAAGCCATCTATTCCCTCAGTAGGAAGGGGTTTGAGACCGCAGGAAGGGGTTTGAGATCACTCGCGTCGCGGCCCTGAGCACAAACATCACAACTGCCCCTCTTTCTTTTCCCCCTTCTCTCTCTCTCTGTTGCGGCCTCACTCTCTTCCATCTTCTTTTCCTCCCCCCCCCCCGTGAGCTTGCAATACCCCTCAGGGCCCTCACGTTGCCTCCTGGAGGACTCAGCTGTTCAGCGGCCAGAAGTCGGAGCCGCTCAGCTGTTGGTCGAGACACCCACGGAGCCGACACCCATGCTGCCAGGTAGAACAGTGCCGGCCGCTGGTCTCCTTTGCCGCCCCGCACGTCATCCTCGACCCCTCCCCCAGCCCATTCATGTCAAGCCCGCTGGGCTAGGCTAGCAAAGAAAAGCCATGGAGCCACAAGCTCAGATCGTAGGCAGGCCGGGGAAGGGGGTGAAGAAGAGGAGGGGGATTGGGAGAGAGGAAACGCCAAGCTTGTCCTCGCCTCTCCCAAGGACCTCCTGTCCCACCTCACAGGAACACCTGGTTTCAGATTTATGCCGCAAAAGTTTTTCTCGCGCAGAGGAGAGAGGAAAAACAATTGCAGAACACTCGCGAATCCCTTGCAAGGCACCATGTACCTTGGCGCTTATTTCCTAACACCTTCTCCCCGTGTTTTCTGCTCCACCCTGAATTCACCTCCCTTCCACTCTCCTTACGGAGCCATCTATCGTTTTAATACAGCCCTAAGCCTGTCTCGCTTTCAACTCTCCCTAAAATTCTTCATTCAGGCAGGCTTCCAGAGTTTGGCCGGCAGGATGCAGGTAATCCCTCCCCCCCTGTCCTGCCGACTTCCACAGCACCGCACTGGTCCGCATCCCACGCTTCAAGCCTCCGTGGCACAGAAACGCTGGCGTCCCCAATGGCCGCTGACGTGCTCCCCGCACTTCCCGCCAGCAACCATGCAAGCCCTGGCAATTGCTCCAGCTGAAGAAGCGGGTGGCTGGGAGGCCGCCGCAGCACCGATCTTCTGAACCCGTCAGCTGGCGACCCCCCCCCCCGAATGTGCGCTTGATAGCTGAGAGGTCTGGTGATGGAGCCAGCTGGCATGGAGGGTGATGGGGAGGCGGCGGCTTGGCAGGTGGGTTCCCGCCTGCCCGCTAATGTCGGGCCCACAGGGCTCGACACAGAATCAACGGTCCGACATAACTTCCCTCCTAGGATGAGAAAGAAGGAATCTCTCCTGCCCATGTCCCTTCCCCCCCTCAAGCGACAACAGGAGGTTGCAGATAACTAAGTCAGCTGGTGCAGGAAGCCCTGGAATGGCCAGTCCAGGGCGCCTGGTTGCAGTGCTGGATTTCTTTTGCTCCTCCTAAAAGCTGGTGGTAAGAGAAAGAAGTTGTTCAAATTTCAAGCTAGCTACTGGATGTCTATTCGCACTCCCCCCCCCTTTTTTTTTTGAATACTTGTCTGCCAACCCACCCCATCTGTAAAAGAAAAAGTCTTCCACCCAAGTATAACTTTTAAGGATTTTAAGGATCTTTGAGAGGAAGAAATAGAGAGAGGGAGAGAGAGAAAGAGTGACAGGAGAGAGAAAGAGAAAGGGAGGGAAAGAGGAGAGGGAGAAAGGGAGAGAGAAAGAAAAGAAGACGGAGAGAGAAAGAAAGGGAGAGAGAAAGAAAGAGAAAGGGAGAGAGGGAGAGAAAGCAAGAGAAAGAAAGGGAGAGAGATAGGGAGAGAAAGAGGGAGAGGGAGGGAGAAAGGGAGAGAGAAAGGGAGAGAGGGAGAGAGAAATGGAGAGAGAAAGAGGGAGAGAGAGAAAGAAAGGGAGAGAGAGATTAAATTAGTAACATGGTTGTTAAGTGAATCTGGTTTCCCCCATTAACGTTGCTTGTCAGAAGGTTGCAAAAGGTGATCACATGTCCCTGGAACAATGTGACCATCATAAATATGAATCAGTTGCCAAGCATCGAAATGTAAATCACATGACCCTGGGGATGCTGCAACGGTCGTAAGTGTGAAAAATGGTCATAAGTCACTTTTTTCAGTACCGTTGTAACTTTGAACAGTCACTAAGCAAACTATTGTAAGTCAAGGACTACTTGTACTTTATCACTTTTTTCCATTTTTTTTTTTTGGTCATCAAGTTTTTGACACCTCGCTAGGTGACTGGTGGTACTCAAATGTTGCCATATTGTAAAAGTGGTACAATCGGGGAAAAGATTGAAAAGCCCTGCAGTATACCACAAAGGGCAAGGAAGAGAGGACAGATGGCGGTGACATTTTATATTGGTCCTTGGACTTGCCTGACTCTTTTTGTACCATAACTTGAAATTAATTACAAAATATTTGATTATTAAGCTCATTAGGTTCCTGTTGTAATGATCTGACTGGAGATTCTCTTCTATGGAGATTCTCAGTCATCCAGGCCCTGGTTATCCCAAAGTTGTTGTTTTTTTCCCCCAAAAGGCAACTGGACTTTGTTTTTCCTTGAAGGTGTTTCACTTCTCATCCAAGAAGCTTTGGGACATCTGATTAGATTAGGACTTGTATTTAGATCAGGTTTATTAAAATATAATGGGACTTACAAATCACACTAATATAATTCCAATTGATTTAATTGTACTTTCTTGATCTTCTTTCTTGTCCTTGAAGCTGGTGGGGGAAAAGATATGGGGAGTGCTTTTTGTCATCATCCATGCTGCTTTTTTCCACAGCAAGCATTTCACTTTTATGATCTGTCATCCTGGTAATCCAAATTCATTTTCCAAAGGGATCGTGTCTTCAAAGTCAAGAACAGGGATTGTTTAGGGAGGTTTTTTTGGGGGGGGGCAGGAGGGAGAGGTTTTTGCAATCATGAAGTAACTTAAGGAGAAAAAAATCCTGACATACATTTTAGATTTTAGTGTCCCAGGAATCTCTTGTTTTCTTTTCTCAGAAGTCCAGATTATCAGCTTTTATGGCACCCTGTTTCACTATGCAAAATGCCAAGCAAGAAATCCTAGAAAATAGAGGAATAGCTATTTTTAGAAAATGGGTTTCAGTGAATTTTTATTTCTGATTTGTCTTTACTAGGCTAAGCAGAAGCAGATTTAAATAGGAGACTGATCAGGCTATGCAAATATATTTGAACTTACACAAGCCATCAAATCCAGATATCATAGTAAAAGTATACATAGCCCTCCAACGAGGAGAAGTAGGAACTATAGTATTTATTCACCTCTAATGCTTTCATTTAGTTCATTCACACACCTATTTTTCCAATATAAAAAATTGGAATACAGCTTTTTAGAAATAATTTATTAAATTGTAAGAGCTTTACAAGTAATACTGACCAAGGTCGGTCTCAGTTTCAGCTAATTGGGTGCATCCTATATCCTGCTCTTCATTTTAAATTATTTTTAAGTTTAGTATGCTAGTATGTTTCAGTTGGCTATAATTATTGCATTGGAATGGGTAACTTGTGACTGCCAAGAGTGAGCCATAGCATTTTTGGTGGAGGTTGGAGGACATACTGCAAGTACAGCTAGGACTTGCTTATTTATTTTACTTTATTTGTACAAATACTGATATAGCAAACTCATTTGAGTGAGTGATTTTATCACAACAATGAGAGCCAAAGTATGAAAATAGTTCCCAAGTTCCAGTGTTATCAGCAAACCTGGTAAAAACAATGATCTATGATCAAATTATTTTTTAAAAAGGTAGACTGTAACTTACATTATTTGTTTCTATGGTTATTTGTTTGTCATATTTAAAAATCACTTATTTTCCTCACAGAGGAATTCTGGCAGTGTACAATAAAATATTAAAAGCATAAAAATATATATACAATTTCAAAGAGGCAAGGGATGTTAAGAATTTATTAAAAGGAGGGGGGCTTTTATAGCACCAAACAGCCTCTTATCTGTGCGCCCCAAGCAAAGGTGCAGAGCCACTTTTTTACATCTTTATAAGGCAGCTCCTCTCACCTTCAGAGGGGCAGTATTCCACAGGGCCAGGACAACTGCAGAGAAGCCTCTTCTCCTGGATCCCACCAATTGGAATTATTTGGCTGCAACATACCTTCCCTGCCTGACTGGGTGAGGCAGGCTGATGTAATGGGATGAAGACAGTTCCAAAATGTCAAATGTTTAATGGAATAAAATAATAGAGGAGGCATGGCTGCGAGTCCCGTTAGCCCAATTATTCTGGCTGGCGGGGTCCAGGAGGAGGGCCTTCTCTGCTGTTGCTCCTACCCTGTAGAACAGGGGTGTCAAACTGCCGGCCCACGGGCCAGACACATCACGTGGAAGCCGCGCCCATCCCATTGCCGACAATGGCAAAACAGTCCTGATACGTTGTGCGTTGTCATGTGACATCGTGAGTTTGACATGTCTGCTCTAGAACATCTTGTCCCCCCCATGTGAGGTTAGCCCCAACCCTCCTATCTTTTTGTAAGGGACTAAAGATGTGGCTATGCCAGTCAGCCTGGAGGCCCAGTTGGGGGATCAGCGCAATGGAGGTAGTTGATTGGGTAATAACAAATCTCACCTCCCCCCCACTCCGCCTTTGCCCTCCCCATGTTCTTTGGTTTTAATGTTTGATTTTTATGTTTTAGCTTAGATGTAACTGTAAGCCGCTCAGCGTTACCCTATGGTAAGATGGGGGGGCAATAAATAAAGAAACACAAATAATAACAGCATAATAGAGTTGAAAGGGACCTTGGAGGTCTTCTAGTCCAAACCCCTGCTCAAGATTAAATAGTCAGTAGGTTTCCTGGCAGGGTAGCCTTCCTGAACTACAGGTGATGGAATGTTCCATAATGTTGGGGTCATGACGGAAATAAGGTTTGTGAATTTTCACCCCTTTCACATGTTTGTATTTGTATATGTATATGAACAAGATGTAATTGGTGGGAGGGAATGTTGTTCTTGTGATGATGAATAATATCTCTTGCAAATCCTATATATTATTTATTGTGTACACTTAATGTCAACCTCTCTTCTCTACATGCAGTAGGAGGAGGAGGAGCAACCAATAACAGCATGCAGCCCAAACAACCTGTATCCCAGCCTCCCCCAGTTCCTCCCCCACTTCCTCCGGCACAACCACAGGTTCTGCCCCAAGTTTCTCAGCCTTATCAGGTACATCCTTTGCCCTCAAGTAACACTTGGGTTGGGACCTTTCCTTTCCAAAATCCTCTGATTACTTCTCTCTGGTTTAGGTTACACAACCCACTACTCTCACTGCAGCCCAGGCAGCTGCTCAGTCTGCTGTGGAAGCCGCCAAGAACCAAAAGACCGGTCTAGGCACCCGCTGTGAGTCCCTGTGTGTCTCTCAGAATTGGGTCTGAAAGCAATGCTTCAAAGTTTAGGCTTGGAGGTGGGGAGGATATTAGAACAGAGGACAAAAAAAAAATACCAGGAGTGGTGAGGATTGTGGTGGGTTACACATCCATGTTGTTGTTTTTTTCTTTCTTCTGAACAGTCCCTTCCTTGAATACCATGCAACCAGCTTTCAGTCAAGCTCCTACGCAGACCCTTCCAACAGGCTCTGTTCCAGCTCTGACTCAAAAGCTCCCTGCCTCGTCTCAGTCTAGTCTGGTCTCCACAGTAACTACAGGCTCTGGCCTGCTGGTTCAGCCACCTGTGCAAGCTTCCCCACAGTCTGGTGCCTCAGCCATGGTACATATGAGCCTGATAGTTTTGGCAGTGGGAGGCAGACATTCACACAAGTCTTACTTTTTTCATCTGAATGTGACTGGTTTGCCAACTGACTTTTGTGCATCTCTTCTTCCTCTACCCAGTCTAGTGGTGTGCCCCCCAACAGCATGAATGTGACTCAGCCGGCACAGGCACAAATCGGAGCACCCCAACAATCTATCCCAAATAAAGTGATGGCATGGACTGGGGTGCTGGAATGGCAGGAGGTGAGAGATGAATTGTGGAAGAGAAAGAAGAAAGATTCATAGGAGTTCCTTATCTTGATGCATTTTGACCATGTATCCCATCCTCTTTTTCCCAGAAGCCGAAGCCAACTTCTGTGGATTCCAATACCAAGCTCACACGTTCGCTGCCTTGCCAGGTGTATGTCAATCAGGGAGAGAACTTGTGAGTGCCTCTGGATCATTTAACAGAAAAAAGATATGTTGTTGATGATTTGAGAGCAGGGAGGTGGAATCAAAATTGGTGTCCTAGTACTTGTAAAAATAAGCTACCGTATATGCTGGCGTATTAGGCGACCCGGCGTATAAGACGACCCCCGTCTTTATAGCCGGGCCGCATTCCTAGAACGTCATCTTATACGCCGGAAACTACCAGTATTTCCGGCATATAAGACGACTCGGCGTATAAGACGACTCCCGTCTTTGGTGCTGATTTTAGCGCTCGCGGAAGTCGTCTTATACGCCGGCATTTACGGTAGATTTTGGAGGATTTATGGTGGAGGAAGACAGAAAAATATATCAGCGGTGCAATGAGTAGGAAGTAGCCAATTCTAATACATCACTATTTTGTCTATTTGGATGATGGTAGTTTTCTTCCAGCCACAGGCTCTTTCTAATTTATAAGGTATTTTGTGAATACAGAGTCTGAATAGAAGTAACAAAGGGAGTGGAACTTAACTTTTAAAAGTTGGGAATTACTGGAGCAAGTTCCCCTACCTCTCCCCCTTTTTTTAAAAAAAAAAACTAGAAGTCTTAACAACTAATCTTTGTGGTGATTATAACTGTGGATCCTCCTCCCCTGAAGACCCTGCCGATTATGTCTCAGATTAAAGCACGGGGGGAAGCCTCTCCTACCAGGAATCTTTAGGCCAGTATTTTAAACCAGGTTTAAGTTCCGTGCTGGGGGAATTTTGGGAACTGAAGTCCACTCATCTTAAAGTTGCTACGATTAAACTAAAGACTTAAAAACTATATGCTGAATACATATTGTACATGCTACCTGCTATTGTATTTCTTATTTTGATTTTTAATTGCTTCCAAATGTGTGCCAATTATTATTTTTAATTGTATATGGTATTGAGTGTTTTAATAGGCAGTGATTAAAGTAGATGAAACAAGTTAGAGATGTAACAAAATGTTGCAGTATTTAGTGCCATCAGTCTTTCAGTCAATCATGTCCTTCTCCATGATACTCCTTCCAATTTCCTCATTTACATAAGTCGCTTTTCACAATCATCATTCCTAAGCTCTCTGAGCTATCTTTCTCTATAGGGAACAAAGATTTTTTAAAATTAATCTACAGACTAAAATGTGCTTTATGTGTTACTATTGTGAAAATACTATTCCTGACCCTGCTTATATTCTTCCAAGGCAGTCCCATGCAGTCCTTAGAAAGGTTTAAAAAACTATTTTCCATAAATATTTGTTGATAAACTAACCAATAAAAGTGAAGCATGCAACTGCTGTTAAGAACGATATGTTAACATAATATATAGAGTACACTAACATTTGGAGAATTGTGTTCTCGTTTATGTGTGTAAGATAATAACAATGATTTTAAGCACAGGTGAGATGAGAAATGCATAGCTGACTCTCCTCTCCTTGCTCTGTTGTAGGAAGGCTGAGCAATGGCCCCAAAAACTCATTATGCAGTTAATCCCCCAACAGCTCTTGGTAAGTGAAATGTGTGTGATTTCTGAAGGCAAAGTGTGAACTAATGCTTTGCAGGAATGGGCAACATTTTGCTGGATGAATAGCACCCTGATACTACCAAAATCTTGCCATCACTTTGTTTGGGATAGATTGCTGGAGTGCACTGGTTAGAACTTCGATCTGTACACACTAATCTATAGGGATCACTGTGGAGACAAGTTCTAAACTGGTGTTTCTCAACCTTAGCAACTTTAAAATATGCAAACTTCAACTCCCTGAATTCCCCAGTCAGCTATGTTAACTGGGGAATTCTGGGAATTGAAGTCTGCCCATCTTAAAGTTGCCAAAGTTGAGAAACACTGGTCTAAATTCACCATCTTCCCATCTCTCTTTATCTGCCCTGCAAAGTTTGCTGGGTGAAGTTAAAATCTACCCTCATCCCACTAGTCTTTATTCTAGTGCCTTTTCCTTCATTATTAAGAGCAGCAATGAAACATTGATATTAAATTCAGCTTTGCAGATGACCCAGAGGGATATTTGGGTAAAGAGGCCAGTCCTATGGAAATTTAGGAGTTCCAGTATTGAGGCTGTGTCTGGCAAATCTGAATTATGGCCTTTATTGGGCTTGCTATTCTTGTTGCTATAGTGATCTTAGTTGTAACTATGGATATGGGAACAACCTTGCCATGCTGAATAATTTTTAGAAGGATTAAACAGTAAAAGATGGTCTGCTTCTGCTGTACTGAAGAATACCAGGAAGTTATAGTGTTATTCATAATTTACATAAAATTTTTATGAGTATGCCAGATTCACCCCGCAGGTGGGCAGGCATTTCTTCTGGAAGTCTTATGTACTAATGTGTAAAGATATATATATATATATATATATATATATATATATATATATATATATATATATATATATATATATATATATATATATATATATTGTTAAGTTGATGGAGTTGTCTGAAACTTCTTCCATGGCTATTTTGAAATCTCTTGTATTATTATATATAACTTATTATTTTTAAATCTATAAAATTAGTATTATAGAATAGTTTTTATCCTTCAGCTTTGCTTTTAGCATCACTGGATTTCCCAGAAATTTGTCTTAATTGAAATTATTGACAAATTGGCATAGCTTGGAGTATACAAAGATTTGGTTCCACCTGAATTAATCCATTCCTTCTTCACAGACAACTCTGGGTCACCTGTTCCGCAATTCTCGCATGGTGCAGTTCCATTTCACCAATAAGGACTTGGAATCCCTCAAGGGACTTTATCGCATCATGGGCAATGGATTTGTAAGACTCTACAATTGCTAGGATGTGGGCATGGTCAAAGAGATTCAACTAAGTTGAAGAAGTAGAAGCTTCTAGTTGAGGGTTGGTCATGATGGACAAGTTAAGGCAGTCTGTTTTCTTTCTTTTGGAAAGCTGCTTGATGAGTAAACCGATACAATAATCAAAGTATCAAGATACATATAAAATGTATATACTGGTACTCCAGTACATAAAATTTCTGATGCAGTATTACTGACTCTTTTTATGGTAGCCATAAAAAGTGATTTTAGTGGAAAATGTCTTAGCTTGTTGGTAGCGTTACTTATCTGGGATGTTATAAATCTCAAATTGAGTTCACTTGCCTTGGATGGTATAAATCCTAGAATTGTAGCTAGTAAATCATGATCTTATTAATGTATTAGTGCGGCTTCGTATTCTCTCAAGATCCTGATTTTGGAGATGCATTAGAAACTCAATTTCATAAATTACATTAGGTATACCTATTTATCTGTGTTCTTCAGTTTTTCCTGATGCGTTTGATTTGGGCCACTGTAGTTTTTTTTTTTTTTAATTTCTTCTTGACTTTTATATTTTTTTCTGATACTGATTCTGTGATCTCTGAGAGAATAGCAGTATAGCATACAAATACAAATAATAAGGTGGCAAAAGATTTCACCTTAGAAAAACATTTCTCTGAAACCCCCCCCCCCTTTAGCAGATGTACTTTTCTTGTCACATGAGCAGGCTGGCTGTGTCCACTTCCCGCACACAACACCTTGTGAGGTGCGAGTGCTGATGCTGCTCTACTCCTCCAAGAAGAAAATCTTCATGGGGCTCATTCCTTATGACCAGAGTGGTTTCGTCAACGGGATACGCCAAGTCATTACTAACCATAAACAAGTTCAGCAGCAAAAGGTCAGTAGTTGATCCTCTTGGTCTTGTTTTTTCCCCAGCAGCTATATGTTCAAGCTTTTCAGCAGACTGAATCTGTTGAATTCTAGAGCTACCTCAGGTATATTATGTTCCTTAAGAGGAATGCCACCTTGTCTCCAAAATTATAGGCGTCCCTGTACTTCTAATTAGCATATTTTGTGTTTAATTAGTAAGTAAACTGGTAGATAATGCCTATTGATATTCAGCCATTCTTTATCAAATTCCTGCCTTGGAATTGTATGTTATGATGAAAAAACCAGGATGGAAATTTTATAACTGAAAAATTACTTTTGAGTGTATTGAAAAATTACCTCAGATTGTATTGTAAATAGTTCTAAGTCTCATTTAATACATTTCTTACAGTATTTTTTGCTTGATAATAAACTAACCATGCTATTTCTAAGCATATTGCACCCTTAGCTTTAATTCCTGAACCAACATTTTCCTATGTGTACAAAATGTATTTGTGCTTCTGCGTAGAAGTACATTCAAAATATTTTTCACTCCATAAACATTTAACACTTGCATTGTGTAATACTAAGTAGTGTCATAGGTCTACAATTAACTCCGGAAGGCTGTAATTTATTTTTTCTTCCTCTCTATAGCAGATGGGGAATTCTCAACCCATGGGGTCCACACCCAACACACAGCCCTTCCTGGCAAAGCAGCCTGGCACTTTGCCAGTAACTCCAGGAGTCCAACAGCAGGTAAGACATTAGGCAGAGCAAATGTTGCCCTCACTGTTTTGGGCAGCAGCCATACAAGGAGAAGAGAGCTATCTATCTCTTGGCAGCATGTCTGGACTTAGAAGTGCATTGCCCGTCTCCTTGCCTCACTGGCCACTCCTTGTTGGATTTGGCTCTCCTTTTATCATTTTACAGATGGGTGGGCAACAGGTGAGCCCCGGTATGCCTCAGGTGGGGATCATGGAAGAACGGCAGCAGGGTTTGGTGAGTCCCTTATGGAGGTAGGAGCTGGTGTATTTTTTCGAAGTCGATTCGTCCCATCCTGGAATCATTATTTTCATGCAACTCCACTTATTTGACCCTATAGCATGGTGCTTTAAACTTGGAAAGAGGATGGAGGCTAAGCAACTTTATTTCTGGGTTAATTCAACAGTCTCATTTCATAACTGAGTGGTACACATGCTAAGACCTCGGGATCTTGAACATAGCCTACCATCCCATCCCATTTGTGAGTATTGCTATTCCTAGCGGTTGGAGAATTCTAGTTGTCATTTATAGCTCTACCCACCATCTAACTAAAATTCTGGACACGCTTTGTCGTCATCAAACATTCCCAAATTGAAGAAACACACCATCTACTCAATAACATATTCCCTGGGATCAAATTCACACATGAAGAGGAAACAGACAACAGACTCCCATTCTTTTGACATCGACATAAGGAGACTAGTCAGTGGAGAACTGGAAACCTATGTCTACCGCAAATCCATGCACACGGACCAAATCCTCAGCTTTGCAAGTAACCACCCCCACTGCACACAAAAGAAGCTGTGTCCAGACTCTGTTCAGAAGGGCCAGAACACACTGCAGCACCACAACACCAAAAGTGGAAGAAAAACATCTGCTTGACATCTTTCTCTGTAACAGCTATCCGGAAAATTTCATATTCTGACATACAGCATCCAAACCATAAGACAGGACACAGCCAACCACCATACAAAAACTAACCATGCCATACATAAAAGGGTATCAGAAATGATAGCCAGAATTCTCCAACCACTAGGTATAGCAATAGCCCACAACCACACTCTGCCAGGAATTATCCAGAATCAAAGACAAGTAATAGAAGAATGAAAGAAACAGTGTCAACTACAAAATCAACTGTAACCATTGCAACCAATTCTATGTGAGACAAACATCACATTAATTAAAAGCCAGGATCCACAAACATCGACTAGCAGTCAAATGCCACACTCCTAAATCCTTAATCTCTACCCACACTGATACCAAACAGCACCAGTTTGATTGGAGCAACTCAAAAATCATCAGCCATGCTACCACCCACCACGCTTGTGAGTTTATCGAAGCCTGGCACTTCATGAGCAATTCCATCAACAGACACATTGACTACAACCAGCCTACGAACCCCTCAGACTCCAAATCAATCACACAGCTAACCAGAGACAGCACCAACCCTCAACAAATCCACACAAGACCCCCCTCCCACCAGCATTTCACCTCCCAATGACCCTGACCTGATGTAACCTTCCCATCACAGGACCCATCACAAGACTCACTGATGATTCACACCTGACCCATCACAAGATCCATTGTAGACCCTCACTTGACACACACATATCTGAAGCCCTTATAAATAGAAGAACACTGACATTGACATCCCCTAAACCAGTGGTGGCGAACCTATGGCACGCATGCTAGAGGCGGCACTCAGAGCCCTTTCTGTGGGCACGTGTGCCGTTGCACCAGCAGCCCCCCCGGAGGAGAGTCGCCCCCGAGCACAGCCCACGTGGAGCAGCGCAGCCAAGAACATGGCAGCCAGGCAGCGGGGACAAGACTCCACCCTTGTGCCTCATCGCACACAGTTGATTCTGTGGGGCGCAGGCAGAGGGCATGGCTGCCATGGCGCTGGGCCGCCTGGGCAATCTGGCAGGCTGTGGAGGCGGTGGGTGTCCTTGCGGGCAGGTGGAGCGAGATCTGGGTGAGGGGGGAGTGGCCAGGGTGGGGGTGGGACCTGTTTTGGGGCACTCAGTCTCTAAAGTGTTCGCCATCACTGCCCTAAACTCTGCTGAAGATGTTATCTAGCCTGGTAACAAAACATTCAGAAACCAACCCACAAACTCGGAGAATGAACCTTTACCCTCATATCAATTGCTGTTTACATTTTTGCAAGTGACAAAATATTTCCTCTTTTTCACAGTTGCAGCTCCGGGTGCAGCAGCCTCAGTCAACTGCCCCACCCACCAACCAACCTCCACAAGCACAAGGTCCCCCCCAGGCTGGGCCACAGGCCACCCAAGGAGGGACCATGCTTCGGCCTCAAAACCCAGGAGCCAACCCTCAGCTCCGAAGCCTTCTTCTGAGTCAACAACCGGTGCGTATTGTCAATTCCTCTCCACAAGGTCTTCCCAATGCTTTTCCATTTTTTAAAACTGAAGATGTTTGCTGAAATGTTAGAGCAGTTCAGTGCCGCAGCTCCTTTGCTTCTAAGAGCAAAGAGAAGTGGCTGCATTGCTTAGCTTAGCTTTGCCGCTTTCCTCTGCACTTGTAATAGCTAGAAAAGAATTATATGCTTCCTCCTCTCTTTCATATACAGCCCCAAGCCGGAGTTCCTCAATCCCAGCAGCCCCTTCACCATCTACAACAAGGGTCTTCAGGAATGTTACCACACCAGCCCATGGGACAGACTCTTGGGCATCAGCCTCCTGGACAGCAACAGCTCCAGCTTCCTGGACAGCCTCTCATGCACCAAGCTCCTGGGCAGCAATGGCCAGCCCAGATGGCACCACGGCCCCAATTGCAAGGTACGGTGTGCTTCTGCCACTCCAGAAACAGCTGCATCTGAGAGTTGGGGTAAGATTCTTGCTTTTGGAGAAAGGAGCTAATTCTTTCATCAAGGCACATTAATTTGCAGAGGTGGAAGAGATAGGTTTGAGAGGAACGTACTGTATGTCATTACCTAATTGAGCAGGTTATTATCTGTAGAACATGGGCAACAGATGTGAAATACAGTAATTATAGTGAGGTAAGAGCTCTGGTGATGCTGTTTTCCAATGTTCTCGCAATCTTAAATGGAAACAATATCTTAGCTATTCCTGGGGATGAAAGAGAAATGAAGGCACAAATCTTAGATTAGGTTTCCCTTCTGGGTTAAGCATTTGTTCAAAACGCCCCAGTGGATATAAAATTAAACAGAACACTACAGCTAATCCTGTAATCAGAGATTCTCCACCATTGTTCTAAAGCCTCTTGGTGTTGTCCCTTCTCTCCCAGGTCAAATGCTAATGAATGCTGGTCCCCGGGGGCCTGTTTCTCAACCAGGCCTGCAGCAGGTTCCTGCTCCCAGCATCATGGAGGATGACATCCTCAGGGACCTCATCTGAGGACAGAGGAGGATACTTCTTCGCTGTTACCCAGTGCTGAAATCATCTCTGTAAACTGGGAAGATGCTTCCTTTCCGGGGAATATTTTTTCTTTCTCATTTGTAATTTTTTTTTTGTTCCTCTCTGTTAAGAAATATTATACACTTTCATTCAAGTTGGTCTTTCCTTAAATTAATTCTGTTTCTCACTCCATCCACTGCAGTTTTAGGAATATCTCCCATTTCTACTGTGCTTTATTGCACACTAAAAGTTCAGTCCAGCCTTTCAAGTTCCCCAGTGGGTTTTCACTTTGGTATGAAGAGATAATTGAATGAAAGGAAAGGGAAAGTAAAAGCGATCCTATTGTGAGGTATGTTGTGAAGTTCTGGCCCAAGATCCCAGATATCTCAAAAGAGCGTATAATTTAATGATCTAAAATCTTTCCAAGGAGAAGGAGCTATTTTAATAGGTGGACAAAGGAAAAAAAAGTATGAGAGGGTTCTTTTCCTCAACCTCTCACATTTGAGATGTGTTGGCCTTCATCTCCCATTCTCCTCAACAATTGGGAGTTCAAAAGCTTGAACCCTAATTCAAATATCTCACTGCTTCCTTCCTTATATTTCCCAGAGCAACCCTTCTGGTTTACCGCTGTCTGAATTGTAGCAGCTGTATACATTGTAATCAAATTAGGTTTCCAAATGCATAACTGTTTGACTTTGCTTTCTAAAACACAGGCTTTTTTAGAGCAGAAATATAAATCTAAGACCAGGATGCTACAATTAATTTAGAGTTTACACTGTTCTCAGAAGCAAAGATGGGATAAGATTATAATCAGGGTGGGTTCCTGTAATATATGGTCTTGTTAGAAGACTGAAAAGGAAATAGAGTGAGCATGAACGGACTGGAATGCAGGATGTCAGAGTTCCATTCAATAAAACATCTCTACAAGTATATGCACTGTTGTTGACCTAGCATGGCATTTATTAGTCACCCTTTTTTTATTAGGCGTGACGATTTTGGTTGATACAGGAGTCAGGCCCAGTGCCCTGAACAGTACAGTCACTGGAATCCATGTTGCACAGGTTACAATGACAGCTGAGAGCTACAGGATAGGTGAAGGATGGATCAACATCTGGGGGACAGCCTTGCAGAAGTGCAGTCTCATATTGTACTTCTTTGTAAATGCAGACCTTTTGGTTGAAAGAGGAGAAGAGAGGCTTCCACAGCATTTCCTGTAAAAGAGAGAGTGGCTAGACATGACAGGCTTTCTTACTCTTTCATCGAGCTGCATCCAGAAAATGTCACAGGTACCATCCTTCTGTCTAGTGTTGACCTAATTTCTCTTACCTGCCCATTCTCTTACCTGCTCCAGACATGCTGCTACTAGCAACTTCCAGAGATCCCTTCTCAATGCTATCAAAGCTGAGGAATTGGTTGGGACATTAACTGCCTTTGTAGTGAGTAGTAGGAAGATAAAATGGCAAACTGGGCAGCAAAGTGGTCAGCTAAAGGCAAATAATGAAGAACTAATACTCTCCAAGTGGTATCTTCTATCTGGGAAACTAAGGATGCACAAAGCCTCTGATAGGAAGAGGTTGCCTGTTCTTCCAGGATGGAAAGCAAAGCCTGCTAGGCTGTAATATTTAACAGGAAATGCATAATTCAGGGGCCATGTGTAGCTTTTTCCCCAGTAGTACGGTAGCCAAGTAGAAGAGTAGTAACTCCTTGAGTCAAATAATTGGCCCTATTTTATGAAGGTTACAATACCCTTTCAGCCTTAATGTTAAGGCCCCAAATGGCTCCTCCCAATCGCCTTTCTGGGCTAATGCTTAGATAACACTTAATGCAGGATTCATCAGCCCATCAATTGCAGACAATTCTCAGAGCATCCCCAGCAAGACATTTTGTCAAATTAACCACAAACAGTTCCAATAAGCATAATCTACATCTACAAGATTTTAGAATTATCTTCAAAAGTCATCAAGGGGAAAAACTGTTGACTGGAAACCAAGGCCAAATTCCCTTTCCTGCAGCTTTACCTTATCTGTCCATTATGCCTCTGAGTGCAAGAAACAAACAGTAGCAGCCCCACTTAGGGAAACGTTTTATAGCTATGACTGAATGCAGGTTTCTTCAAGTCATTGCATTGTCTTGAATTTTAAAAGGGTGCTAGGATAGAGGCTAGCTTTCTCATCTAGGTGCCTTCCAGGTATATTAGCGCACACCAGGCATCATGGCCATCTCTGCTAGCTTGGGACAAGGAATGTTGTCCTAACACTCTTCCTTCGTATACCCACCTTGGTCTTACAGTAACCACTACAGATGGAAGTGGTGATGGCCATGCAGACAGGGCAGTCATCCTTCTCAGCTGCAATGGTAGCATTGACAAGGCGGCAACCTTGGTTACTGCTGGCCAAGCCATTTTCGTGAATGGCAGCCAGGAACAAGAATGTTGCTAGCAATGGATTCTTTGCCTGAATGTAAAAGAGGGAAGAAATGAGAAAGATTTCATAGCTTTGGCATCCGTTTCAGAACATAAACCTATAGCATAAGCTCTAAGGGATGTTGTGCAAATGGGACTGATGTTGTTGGGCAGCATGCACATTTAATAAACTATTATTATAGCTTCAGTAGGTAGTCTTCTGTCTGCTGGGTCTGCTTTATTATTGTTTAAAAGTCATGGTCATAAGAGACAAACATAAATAAAAGACAACACCTTTGAGCACATTCTAAAACCCAAAGCTTGTTGTTAGCACAAATATTGAACTGCACAGACTACAAGCTTTTCACACAAAAGTTCATTCATAGCGACTCCTAAATTAGGCATCTAATTTAGATATGCAAATAGTGTGACTATTCATACTAAATTTTTTCCAGATTCCAGATCACTGCCCATTGCCCAAACCTCTGCCTTTTTGACCACAAACTCACTGATATGCCTAAAAAACATTTGGACGTTAAGCTGATTTTTTAAAAAATACTACAAAAAATATTTAATAAATGAACAAAGGTGCCAGGATTGTATTTCTATACTTATACTAAGAGAAGAGGGGGGGGGGGAACAGAGTAGCTGCAGCCTACTATTTATGGAAGGATTTGGTGCCCTTCCTGAACTTGTCCATCTGTTATCTATTATTTGATTTTCAATATCACATAACTGAATTAATATACATGAATCTAAATAGTTAACATAAAATATAATTTTTTCTGGGTATATAAGATACTGAAATCTTTGAAAAAGATCTGTTTTGTCAATTGTCTCAAGCAGGTATTTCTTCAAAAGAATTCATATAACTGGTCCATGCTTGCTCAGTAGTGCCTAGTGAAGCAAAAGCACCACAGAATATTTCTTTTGACCAAAACATGTAGAGCAACCTTTCCCCACTGTTTTGTGTTCATCACAACTTCCAGAATTCCTAGCCTGTATGGCTACTTTAGATGCATCCAGCTCATCCAGAGGGCAAACAGTTGGAGAAAGCAAATATAGATTTGTTGGATGTGAGAGCTGGAAAGAATTGTTCAACTTCACTCTGTTAGTGAAAGCTTTTATATTTATAGTATCCTTAACAATGGGTTGCCTAGACTCTGTTCAAAGCGAGCCCACCAATTCTTCATGTAGGTAGTCTCTAACCACTGGGAAGCTTCTATTAGCGAACAGTTAAGCTTTTTGCAATTTCCTATTACGCTAAAGCAACATCTCTTGATCTGCAACCTCAGTAGATCATGTTAATGTGCAAGAAAGATCACTGACTCAACTATCTGCCTCCTCATTTGTACATACCTGCATCAGCTTCATAGCGTCTCCAGGGTTGTCCTCCAATTGTAGTGTACCTGCCTCTCCTTTGCTTTTTTATAGGGCTTCCCCCCTCCCATCATACAGCTGATAAAAAAGATTCAAGGGCAAAAATCTAATTAATAACCAAGATGCAACAACAAAGGATTTTAACAGCATAATCACAGTTCCCTCAATATTCATTAAATATTGGCTCCTAGATTAAGGAGCCAACACTTAACCAATTTCACTTCAATCAGTGTTTCAAGTCTATTTATTGATGTATCTTCATTTAATCTGAAAGTTGCACAGCCTGCTGCACTTTCCACCTCCATCCTAGTTACTTTTCCATCTTTGCAGCAACACTGTGAAGTGGGTATAGCTGAAAGAGACTGAGCCAAGCTCATTCATAAACATGAATGGAGAAAAAATTAAGCTTCCCAGTCTTCTGTGGGCAGTAAGCTGGGTACTATATTACAGTAGGGCTACCAGAACTGAGCTGCAAAAATCCTGATGATCACCAACTGGGGGGGGGGGGGGAGAGTTTTCTGTGTTTTTTTGCTGATAGCTAGTAATGATTTACAGTCAGATCACAATGGTCTTCTAGCCAGGATCTGTATCTGGCAAGTTCATTTGATGCTGTGAAGACTAGGACAGAACTCAAATTTTATGAGCAGGAATTGGGATCAAGATGGTTAGAATATGAGGATCAAAAAATATGTTGTAATAACAAGAATAAATGAGTTTCAAGCATGAGGTAGGTCTTAGAGTGAGGAATGCCCTGGGAAACCTGAATTCTTTGTTATGGAAAGATGAAATGTCCAAATAATAATAATATTTTGTTGGTGGAAATTTTGTATTCTGTTCTTTGAATGACCATGCTAGGTAAAGGAATAAGAATAAATTGCTCATGCTGGTGAGGGAAAGGTATTTCCACTAATGAAATATTATTATTATTTGGACATTTCATCATGACTCCATCTACTCATGATGTACTAAATGCTTAGATTGGTGAGTCCATGTTCTAGGGAAGAAATGAGGAAATTAGACACAGCAGGCCATTTTTACTGAGTTTGGTGAATTAAATCATCATGACTTTTAATTCCTTTTGCTTATAGACTGCACTTTGAGCCCTGGTTTGAGTCCATGATCAGTGATCAGACATCACTGAAAGGAACAAGGTAGTCTGTTTTTTTGAATTTGGTAATTAAAGCATCATTTTGCCCTTTAAATCCCTTCCCAATGTGAAGAAAAAGAAAATTCATATCTGCCTACAGTACACAGGAAAAAGGTTCTAAGAGCCACAAATTATTTTCTGAAGAACTTGGATGTGACCCAGAGTTTGCTGCTCCCCCTCCCATGGTGGGGTTGCCTTGTCCTAAACTCTTTCTGGCAATAGCATCAGATAGAGCCATGCAGTATTTTCCATTAACCATGGCTTTTTGCGTCTTCTCCAAGGCTGCCACTCTGGATTACATGAGATGTTGCTAGGTGAAAAATCTCTTTCTGCCTTGGTCGCTTTCCACCTGGATTGCTGAATATGGTGTCCTTGATGTCAAACTGAGCTTCAAGGACCCAGGGGGGACTAGAATCAAGGCTAGCTGAGAGCTGCAGAGGAACTGAGGAACACCAGATTGGGAAAAGCTGACTTAAAGCATTGTGGAAAATTCTGCGCCCTTTCCCCCAGTAGGAGATTCCAGATTCGCATACACACACCAGACTCAAATTTCACACAATATTTTTGGCATTACCTCCACATAAGTATATGAGGTAAAGGTAAAGGAGTCCCTGCAGATTTTATTCTGTTAGTCATTACTGACTATAGAGGGTAGTGCTCATCTCCATTTCAAGGCCATTGGACCAGCGCTGTCCAAAGACATTTCTTCAGTCATGTGGTCAGCATGACATCACAGAGCACTGTTACCTTCCCACTGAAGTGGTACCTATTTATCTACTTGTATTTGCATTCTTTCAAACTTCTAGGTTGGTAGGAACTAGGGTGAAGATGAGAGCTCATCCTGGCTTCTGGCTTTCCAGCCAATAAGCACAGCATCTTAAGCGCTGAGTCACCACACTATTCCTCAGTATATGAGGGTCACCTTAGATTCAAAGAGAAAAACAATAGTAACGGAAGAAGCTTTTTCTCTTTCTTTTTAACTATCAACCATTCTTCAGTGTGAGAATTGGCTTAAATTCAGAGTTTCCCAGCTGAGATCCAGGTAAACACTTGCTAAGGAAGTAAAATGTCAATCTTGCTTCGACAAATGCCCAGAGCTGGTCAGTTAATTGTGAGACCTAGGGAAAAAAGGACTTGATTGCCAAATCCAACTGTATCTAATTTTTTGGCAGCCACATGGCCTCCAATTCCTGACAGGGCTCATTCTCAAGGTCTGTTCTGGTCCCCATTATGATTAATTACTTAAGTATTTCTGAGCAACATGACAACTAAGCTATGGATACAATTTCCTCCCATTTTCATAGACATAATTTTGCATTTCCAGCTATAGTATTGGTTCTTCTGTGGGTACCATAACAGTTTTAAAACTCTGCCATCAGAGCTAAGCCAAGCCAGCAGGGTTTATGAACTGAGGTCAGTTGGCCTTGGCTGCTTGGCAATTTCTCCCAAGGAAAAACAATACACCTGTGAAGGTTTGCAGAAAGGTTGCTAGCAGCAATTTCCTACGTATGAGTGGTGGTGGAGACATTGCCTATGTCAGATAAGTGGGGTAATGGATTTTAAGACATCAGGACAAGCGTCAGCTGGTTCCAAGTCATTCATCTGCCTATAGATATCTGCCTTGGGGATTACTGTGCAGCCTTGGGCAAGTCCTTCCTAACCTCACAGGGTTATTGTGAGGGTTAAATGAGCTGTTTTCTATGCTGCTTTGAGGTCTCTGGCAAAGGTAGAAATGCAAACATGAACAAATCATGGTGGTCATCATGGGAGAGAACTTCCTTGCAGATCTCCTGAAAGGTAATCTGGGATTGATAAGATCGGTTGAAGCTGCACTTCCCACAAGTATTACCATCAGCACCACACATACTCAAGATCCAGAATCCTCAAGGCTACCCATGCTATATTGGCCCTCTAGGCAGGAAATTCTGCAACTATTGTTCTCACTCCCATTATAAAAAGAAAAAATGTTACCAAAATCAACTGAGGCAGGCAAATGCCAGGGCCAACTTAAGTCCATAATACTGTTTATTTTTATCAGTGTTTTTCAACCATAGCAAATTAAAAGGTGTGGACTTTATTTCAAAAGCCAGAATTCATCCTCAAACAGTATAAAATGGGAAGCTTCATGGAGCCCCAATTAATTTCTTGTAACTTATTGTTGAGATATTTAAATTTAGTAGAAGTGGAGTTGTACAATGAGCCAGAACACACAGTTATAGTTCTGTTTTCAGAAGCACACAAAGTGTATGTTGTGCTTAGTTCCCTTGATGATACTTGGGATATGCTAGTAACAAGCAGTGAGTCCATGGATGAGTTTGATTTAACTATAAATTATGTAACTGGGATGCTTTTGGAGCAAGAACAGAAAAAAATTGAGAGAAACATTGCACATAAGAGAAATGATAGTAATTTACAACTCAGTCAGAAAGGAGCCACATTCAAGAGAGATAACAAGATGAGAGATAAAGTCTGTGTAGTGAAACTGCTGCTTTGCATGTGGATCCACTCAATGTATTGAGAAAATTGCCCAGTAAGATGATTATAAGAAACAAACAGGAGAGAGACAGCATGACAACAGAAAAAGCAAGATACACAGATTTCTGTGGGGAAGGCAAATAGCAAAGACACTAAATATATTTGATTGTTGCACAGTGGGGCAAATAAGCATATCATAAATAACCCAGATTTTTTTTTCCAGTTTGGGATTAGCTGCCCAGGAATATGTAAGCTTGACAAATAATAATCATTCTACAGAAATAGAGCACAACAATAATGAAAACTGTCTTGAATGCATTTGGGTCAATATAAAAGGGGGGGAATGACATTGCCATAGGTGTATACTATAGGCCACCCAACCAAACAGAGGTAATGGATGAACTTTTTGCTAGTCAATTAACTAAGGTATGTAGGAATCACGTCACAATAGTAATGGGGGACTTTAATTACCTGACATCAACTGGGAGACAAACTCTGCACCAAGTGGAAGATCAAACATATTCTTGACAAACCTAGCAGACAACTTTGTCTCCCAAAAAGTAGAGAGGGGAACTAGGGGATCAGCCATATTAGACCTAATTCTCACTAACAGAGATGAAATGATAGAAGGTGTTGAAACCACAGGAACCTTGGGGGCGAGTGACCATGCAATATTGGAATTCAACATTATGCAAGCCCAAGCAATAGAACACAGTCAAACTTTAAGAGAGCTAATTTCAACAATCTCATAGAGAGCTTGGGAAGGATTCCATGGATGAAAATCCTCAAGGGGAAAACAACTCCAGAAGCTTAGGAAATTTTGAAAAGTGAGATTATAAAAGCCCAGTCTAGCACAATACCAACGAAGAAGAAAAATAACAGCTCTCAAAAGAAACCAGCATGGCTGTATAAAGAACTCGCTGATAAATTGAAAGACAAAAAGGACAAGTATAAAAAGTGGAAAGAGGGGCACATAACTAAGGCAGAATATCAGCAAATAGCCCGAGCCTGCAAAGATGAAGTGAGGAAAGCTAAGGCTCAAAATGAACTAAGACCAAGAAAAAAGTTAAGGAAATGATTGGTCCATTAGTGGGAGAAAGTGGCAAGAAGTTGACAAACAACAGGGAGAAAGCAGAACTATTCAACTTGTTTTTGCATCTATATTAACACAAAGGGAAGAAACAGTCCAACTTATCAAAAACAGTACCATAAAAACAGATTAGAAACATAAGTTAAAATAAGCAAGAAAACAGTAAGTGAGCACCTCTCCACCCTAGATGAGTTCAAATCACCAGGACCAGATGGACTACACCCCAAGGTTCTGAAGGAACTGGCAGATGTGATCTCCAGGACCACTTTCAAAGATCCTGGAGCACTGGGAAACTACCAGAAGACTGGAAAAGAGCTGATGTAGTTCCCATCTTCAAAAAGGAAAAAAAATGGACCCAGGAAATTACAGACCTATCAGCCTGACCTCAATACCTGGGAAGATCCTGGAAAAGATAATCAAACAACGAATCAACGAACACCTATAGGCAAACAAAGTCATTACTAAAAGCCAACATAGGTTTGTCAAAAATAGATCATGCCAGACAAACATTATTGCATTCTTTGACCAAATGACAAAATTAGCGGATCAGAGGAATGCTGTGAACATAATTTACTTGGACTTCAGTAAGGCATTTGATAAAGTAGATCACAACCTACTACTTGACAAAATAAAAAGCAACACCACCACCAGATGGATCCCTAGCTGGCTGACCGGCCGTACTCAGCGTGTGGTCCTCAATGGAACCATATCTACATGGAGGGAAGTGTGTAGTTGGGTGCCCCAGGGCTCTGTTCTGGGCCCAGTGCTCTTCAATATCTATATCAAGGATTTGGACGAGGGGATAAATGGGAAACTCATCAAATTTGCAGACAACACCAAACTGGCAGGAATAGCCAACACTCCAGAAGACAGGCTTACGATACAGGAGGATCTGGAGAGCTTGAACACTGGGTGCTATCTAACAAAATGAAATTCAATGGTGAAAAAAGCAAGGTTCTACATTTAGGCAAGAAAAACCAAATGCACAGGTATAGTATAGGGGGTACCTTGCTCAATAGTAGTAACTGTGAGAGGGACCTCTGAGTCCTAGTGGACAATCACCTAAATATGAGCCAGCAGTATACGGCAGCTGCCAAAAAGGTCAACACAGTGCTAGGCTGCATTAACAGAGGGATAGAATCAAGATCACGTGAAGTGTTAATACCACTTTACAATGCCTTGGTAAGGCCACACTTGGAATACTACATCCAGTTTTGGTCACCGCGATGTAAAAAAGATGTTGAGACTTTAGAAAGAATACAGAGAAGAGCAACAAAGATGATTAGGGGACTGGAGGCTAAAACATATAAGGAACGGTTGCTGGAATTAGGTATGTCTAGTTTAATGAAGAGAAGGACGAGGTGGGAGATGATAGCAGTGTTCCAATATCTCAGGGGCTGCCACAAAGAAGAGGGAGTCAAGCTATTTTCCAAAGCACCTGAAAGCAGGACAAGAAGCAATGGGTGGAAACTAAGCAAGGAGAGAAGCAACCTAGAACTAAGGAGAAACTTCCTGACATTTAGAACAATTAACCAGTGGAACAACCTGCCTCCAGAAGCAGTGAATGCTCCAACACTGGAGGTTTTTAAGAAGAGACTGGACAGCCATTTGTCCGAAATGGTATAGGGTTTCCTGCCTGAGCAGGGGGTTGGACTAGATGACCTCCAAGGTCCCTTCCAACTTATTATTATTATGGATCATCGCACAGTCAGCCAGATGTTCAGACTGGATTTGGCATTTTGTCTACCTATCGAGTCCTTACCCAGGACCTGGGATAGGCAGATGTGGATGTTTGATGGTATTACAGATATCGTCGCAGGATGGAAGCAGTTCCTAGTAAGGCCGCCTTTTGCAATTGACTAATAGCGAATTTGTCAATGCCAATGGTGTTCAAGTGGTGCTCCAGTTGTTTTGGGATTGCACCCAAGGAGCCTATACTATTGGTACTACCCTTGCTTGCTTTTGCCACAGTCTTTCTATTTCTATTTGTAGGTCTTTGTATTTTGTTATCTTCTCCAGTTCTTTCTCTTCTATTCTGCTGTCTCCAGGCACTGCCACGTCCACTATCCAGACTTTTTTGTCTTTCTTATCGACAATTGTTAAGTCTGGGGTGTTATGTTGCAGGTGCTTGTCTGTTTGAATTCTGAAGTCCCAGAGCAGTTTAATTTTATCATTTTCTATGACTTTCTCTATTTTATGATCCCACCAGTTTTTGCTTACAGGCAAATGATATTTTTTGCAGATCTTCCAATGCACCATTGTTGCTACTTTGTCATGCCGCTGCTTGTAGTCAGTCTGTGCAATCTTCTTGCAACAGCTTACCAGTGGTCCACTGTTTCTTCAGCTTCTTTTACCACTTAGTGGTCCACAGTCTTCAGCATATAGGTGGCACACTGTCTGAATTTTGACTTTATATGCATTTGTCCTTAAGGCTTGGTCTTTGCAGCCAGAATTAGTCCCTCGGTCTCTTTCTTCAATTTTCCTGCTCTTAGCCATTGCCAGGTCTTGTTATTATCTGCTTTCCCAGCTATTTTTTTAATGTATTGGCCATGTAGTGCTTTGTCTTCCCATGCCTCTATTCTGTTCTTCATTTGGTCTTTCTTGTAGGCCAGTTTGGTCTCTCCAGTAGTCAGTAAGCCTTCCTGATATACTAATTTCAGTGCATCTTCATCATTGTTCTTCAGATATTCTTCCAAAGCCATTTTTTCTTCTTCAACCATCTGATGTACTTGTAGCATTCCACGCCCACCTATTTGCCTTGGTAGATAAAGTCTATCAATGTCACTGCGTGGATGAAGGGCATGATTCATTGTCATTATTTTTCTGGTCTTCCTATCCATTGCTTTTAGTTCTGCTTGAGTCCAGTCCACTATTCCAGCTGTGTACCTAATGACTGGGATTGCCCAGGTGTTGATTGCCTTTATGGTATTTCCTCCATTGAGTTTGGACTTTAAGATCTTCTTCACTCTCTTGATGTATTCACCTCTAATCTTTTTCTTGACTTCAGTGTGCTTGATGTTGTCAGCTTGAGGATGCCCAAGTATTTGTAGTAATCTTCCTCATCCAGACTCTTAATGTTATTTTTGTGGGGCATCTTCATTATTATTATTATTATGGATCATCACACAGTCAGCCAGATGTTCAGACTGGATTTGGCATTTTGTCTACCTTTCGAGTCCTTACCCAGGACCTGGGATAGGCAGATGTGGATGTTTGATGGTATTACAGATATCGTCGCAGGATGGAAGCAGTTCCTAATAAGGCCGCCTTTTTCAATTGACTAATAGCGAATTTGTCAATGCCAATGGTGTTCAAGTGGTGCTCCAGTTGTTTTGGGATTGCACTTAAGGAGCCTATTACTATTGGTACTACCCTTGCTTGCTTTTGCCACAGTCTTTCTATTTCTATTTGTAGGTCTTTGTATTTTGTTATCTTCTCCAGTTCTTTCTCTTCTATTCTGCTATCTCCAGGCACTGCCACGTCCACTATCCAGACTTTTTTGTCTTTCTTATCGACAATTGTTAAGTCTGGGGTGTTATGTTGCAGGTGCTTGTCTGTTTGAATTCTGAAGTCCCAGAGCAGTTTAATTTTATCATTTTCTATGACTTTCTCTATTTTATGATCCCACCAGTTTTTGCTTACAGGCAAATGATATTTTTTGCAGATCTTCCAATGCACCATTGTTGCTACTTTGTCATGCCGCTGCTTGTAATCAGTCTGTGCAATCTTCTTGCAACAGCTTACCAAGTGGTCCACTGTTTCTTCAGCTTCTTTGCATAGGCGGCACTTACTGTCTTTTGCTGTCTTCTCAATTTTGACTTTGTATGCATTTGTCCTTGAGGCTTGGTCTTGTGCAGCCAGAATTAGTCCCTCGGTCTCTTTCTTCAATATTCCTGCTCTTAGCCATTGCCAGGTTTTATTATTATCTGCTTTCCCAGCTATTTTTTTAATGTATTGGCCATGTAGTGCTTTGTCTTCCCATGCCTCTATTCTATTCTTCATTTGGTCTTTCTTGTACGCCAGTTTGGTCTCTCCAGTAGTCAGTAAGCCTTCCTCATATACTAATTTCAGTGCATCTTCATCATTGTTCTTCAGATATTCTTCCAAAGCCATTTTTTCTTCTTCAACCATCTGATGTACTTGTAGCATTCCACGCCCACCTATTATTATTATTATTATTATTATTATTATTATTATTATTATTTCTTTATGTGCAAAAACTAGAGTATTTATAAACTAAATAATAGAAAAGCTACATTCACAACTGTGATAGACAGGCTCCATTGTAATTTATCTCTACTAAAACTCTAGTGTATATAAATTTTAACTGTGTGAAAGGGCATATCATAGTCCAATAATTTTTAAACCAAGTTAACTCAAATGGGCTAACATACAGAACACATCCAGAATCTGAGATCCACAAATCCTGTTAGAATGAAATTTTGCAATTGTGGTCACTTCAATGCTGTTGCATTGATTGGTCCCACCTAGCCCTCCAGAGGCAGGTAAAGGCCCTTCCTTTAGCTTTAGAGATCAGGAGACCAATTCTGCCATAGACCTCCAGAGCCAGGGCAGACTTGTCCCATCAGTAGCTGTTAAAGGGTGGTCAGATCTGATCAAATCAGCAAGAAAATCGCTGTTATTGTGATTGCTTTTTTTGCCTACCCATGTCATTATGTTTCTCTGAAATGAAGAAACAAAAATGCAGTAACTTGTTTATGTAATAACAGATAGGCTTCAACTTATAACCATTTATTTAACAACTATGTGAAGTAATGACACTGAAAAAAGTGACATGACCCATACCCTCATTTATTATTGCAGTCCCATCACATGATCAAAATTAGGGCACTTGGAAAACATGTATTTATAATGATCATAGCATTCTGAAGTTACATGATCACCATTTATGACCTCCCAGAATGGCGCCTGACAAGCAAAGTCCCTTGCAGATTCTCTTAACAACCATGTGATTCCCTTAACGGTCATCATGATTCACTTAACAACTCATCAAAAAATGTCATAATATAGGCATGACTCAACAACTGCATCCATTTAGTAATAGAAATTATGCTCCCAGTTGTGGTTAAAAATCAAGGACTACCTATACATTGATATCCCATCTCTCTTCCAGAAGTTCACATCATAAATACTGCTTCTCTCTCACACATATTATCCATACCACAATCCTATAAAGCAGCGGTTCTCAACCTATGGGTTGCGACCCCATTTGGGGTCGATCGACCATTTCATGGGGGTTGCCAAGCAAGGCTGTCCGCCATTTTTTTTCTCTTTTCCGGCAGGTGCCTTACCTCCCTTGGGCTGGGCCAGCTGGTGGCCCAGCCGGTGGTCGGCCTGCTCCGTCTCTGCCGCTTGCCAGCTACGCCTCGGCCGGCGCAGGGGGCGGCACCACGCATGTGTGGCACTCCCGGGCAGGGAAAGTCCTCGACTTACGACCAGTTGGGTAGTCCTCGACTTATGACCAGTTTAGTCCTCGACTTACGACAGGTTTAGTCCTCGACTTACGACCGGTTGGGGGTCACGGCATTAAAAAGGTTGAGAACCACTGCTATAAAGTGTACTTTTAGAGGAAGATAGATGCCTTGTGACTATCAGTTTAGCTATGGAACTGAATCTGCAACTGCTCATTGTCAATCCAAAATTGTAATCAGACTATGTGGCCTTCCAGATGTTATTTATTGGGTACCATCATTCCTAATCATTGACAATGGGGCTGAAGATAAATATCATCTTAAGAGCTATTGGTTTCTCACTCTTGCTGAGAATCCTATGTACTGGTAGCATCTGTTTTGGGTGTTGTATCCAAATATAGAGCTGCTTAGAACAGTACAATCCCATGCCTCTTTCTTGAGATATGCCACTGTTACTCAGGCAAGCCAAGTCACTGTCTCTCTAGCTAACTGACTTCCCAGGTGATATTGAAGAGAAAATAGGAAAATCTCATATAAACCAAGAAAATTGGAATATAAATGTGAAAATTATATGTCTTATCTTTCACATTCAGGTTGGGTTCAAACAATTGCACTAATTTATTGCTTAAACATTATTTAAATAAACCACACACTGGGAGATTTTACATAATAGACTAAGCCAAAATTAGCAAACTCTAGTATAGCAATACATTTCATGATTCAGGCTACACAAAATGGGGTCTGATGTAACAACATCTGGCTGCTGTGAGGACCTATCCATGCTCGAGGCATCAGTGAACCACATAGCAAAGAGTCAATATAGTGAGAGCTTGTTTTGTGGGTAACTGAAGCAAATGACTATAGCTATCAATCCTGAAGAATTAGCTAGGCCTAGCAAGTGCTGGTTCTTATTTGCTATTCCCTTATGACTTTTTGTTTTGGAATTCAGTGTCATTGTACGATAGTCCTCAACTTATGACCATAATAGAGTTTGCCCATTATCACTGTAAGTTGTGATAATCATAAAATGGGTCACCCACATAACAGATCCAATTTTATGACCTTTTTTGCTGCAGATGTTAAGCAGATGTTGTGGTCATTAAGCAAACAGTTGATGTTTTTTGCCCAAAACTAGAAATGCCAGTTTTCAAAAAACATCACAAAACATGTTCAGATGGCTGCAGGACACTGCAAACAGCTATAGATGTGGACCACTTTCTGAACACCCAAAATGCAGTCAATGGCGTAACCATTTGAACTTTGGAACCAGATTGTAAGTATCCCCATGAAAGTCTGTTGTAACTTCAAATTGTTGCTAAACAAATGGTCTTAAATTGAGGACTACATGTATTGTAGTCTAGTATTGTTATGTATGTGGTGAGATTAAACTATAAGAAGACAAGAAGGGCAGATTTATTTCACTCCAGAAGTCCCCTCTGGAGATGCTTCTATTTTCTTTATATACAGTAATGCAAGAATCAATTCTTGCACATTAATCCTGTATTGGTTTGCTTACTGCTGCGGGCCTAATATTCTTTAGGTGAGTACACATGCATGCAACTTTTATACCTAGTTTGTTCACAGCTTTATGAAGCTAAAATGCTAAGACAGTATAGCAAAGTATAAGTCAAAATGTTTTGTTTGTTGAATGCATCTAGGGCTTTTGTTTTTGTTTTAGTTATTTCAACAAAATGATCAAAAGATAAACATGATGAAATATTTTTTTTCTTCTTTTTGGATGAAGTAGAAAAAGGGACTAGTGAGTGAGTAGAAATCTCTGTCCATTTCACACTGGCATAGGTTTGCCACTTCCATAGCATTTATACTCCGTCTCATACATGTGTGGCACACACATGATTTCCACCACAGGCACCCGGCAGGAAACTGTGGGTGGCTGCTGCACAGGGCAAAAGCGATTCCAGGTTCGCTTGTGGTCATTGGGAAGTTGGTAGGTTTCTTGGGCCAGGCTGAATAAACCACGGTGAGGTACAGCTGGGTTCAGGATCAGGTGAGGTACCCGGGTAGCCTTTGGAAACATCTGGAGATCTCGCATAGTCCCAGGTTCATGAATCAGAGGGTAAGGATCCAAATTGAGAACTTCCTTCTGAGTATACCCTTGAAGTTCTTTCCTATGAAGGAATGGAGACAGAACAAAAGAAATCATTTTTTCAGGAAGGTAGACAAAAGCAGGAAATATGTGCAGTGTTAGGTATGGAGTGAGATTAAACTACTTTATAAGAAGACAAGAAGGGCAGATTTATTTCATTCCAGAAGCAGATGCTTATATTTCCTTTATATTTAGTAATGCAAGAATCAATTTTGCTCAAGTCTGTTTGTGCTGCTTAGAGGGCATTAAATAGAGCACTAAATTTAGAATTCAGCTTACTAAGAAGCTAATTTTTAATTTAAAAAAAGAAATATTTCTAGTCCCTATGACTACAGTGAGTGATGCCCGTGGGTGATGCCTACTAAAATTACAGCTTTTACAAGCTTCTAGAAGAGAGGTTGGGAGCTCCTCACTTATTCCTAGTAAAATAGGATGAATCAAAATTTACTATGGTTATAGACTAGCATTAGGTAGGATGAATTGTGCACAACAAGATATAGGTAGTCCTTGACTTACAAGCATCATTTAGTTCAAAGTTACAGTGACCATTTTTCATACTTACGATCAAAATTTGGATGCTTGACAACTGACATAACTTTATGACTGTTGCAGTGTCCTGAGATCATGTGATCACCCTTTTCAACTTTCTGACAAGCAACATCAATGGGATTAATTAACAACTGTATTACTAATTTAAGAACATAGTGATGTACTTAATAACTGTGACAAGAAAGGTCATAAAATAGGGTAAAACTCACTTAATAAATGTCTTGTTTAGCTATGGAAATTTTGAACTCAATTGTATCATACATATATATTGATCAAATTAGCATATTTGGCACAATGGAATGGAACTTTACAGCAATTAAAGTGAAATGTGTCTCCATGGGCTAAAAGAATACTGAAAATTCAGGTTAGCAAGAATGGAAATGTCTTATAAAAGTAGAGCTTTGTGAATCAAAGCAAAATTCTGGGGAGTCCAGTTTCCTTTTTCCAACTATATGTTTTGAAGAAGCTAGGAGCATATGCCTCCCACTTTGCTCCCCCGCAACTAATACAAGTAGTCCATGACTTACAATAGGAGTGTCAAACTCAATTTCATTGAGGGCCGCATCAACATTGCGATTGCCCTCGGGTGGCTGGGTGGGTGTGGCCAGAGTGGGTGCAGCCTACTGGGTGAGTGTGGCCAGAGGGGGTGTGGCCTATTGGGTGGGCATGGCCAGCTCTACATCGTTCGGGTCAAGGGTGCCTGTGGGGGCCTGGGCAGGAGTGGGACAGATCTGAGGGTCTCTGGCAGAAGGGGATGGGACCAGGGCAAGTGCCAAGGCATGGTCCACTGGTGGAGCCTCACAGTTCCTCTCTGCCATGCCAGGGGGGGCTGGATGGTGGTGCGGGCTGCCCAGAGTCCTGGGCAGCAGAGGTCAGATGCCCAGCCTGGCCCTTGAGCCATCTGCGGCACCAAGCCCAGCCCATTTCCGCAAGGGGGCGCCCAGCTGCACTTACCTCCTCCTCAAGGCTGTTGCTGCTGTGCTTGCTCTCCTTAGCCAGGTTGCTCATGATGGGTATAAGGGCAAAGTCAGAGGGAGGCCCATTCCCTCGCCATGGGAGGAGACCCGGCTTTGTATCCAAAGCTTTCTTAGCAATAGGATGGGAGACCCCCAGGATAGGCCAGGAGGAGGGGGCAAGGGGATGGTAAAAGGGCAGCAGGGCAGGACTTCCCTTAGACCCTTCCTTCCTTCCTTCCTTCCTTCCTTCCTTCCTTCCTTCCTTCCTTCCTTCCTTAGTACAGAATGGGGGGGAAATATTTGAGACGAGAGAGAAAAACAGGCAAGAAACGCAGCTAGGGAAGTGTCACCCTTCATGAGGAATGAAGAAATGCACCATCGCCTGGAAGTGGCCAGCAAATAGCCCTCGCCTAGTTCACATATCCGGCTTGATGAGCTCTGGGGGAGGGGTTTTGACAGGCAGCAGGGCACACTCCTCACAACAACGAGAGGTTGAGCCAGGTGGTGCAAAGCTCACCAGCTTTGCACTTTGCTGCCTGCTGAAACTGGGCAGGCTGGGAACTAGGCAGCATTGCACTTTTCAGCAGTTTCACGCCACCCGGCTCAATTTTGGCGCTGTGAGGAGAGCACCCCATTGTCTGCCGAAACCAGGCAGGCTGGGGGCTGGGTGTTGTCGTGCTTTTTTTTGGATTTGCGCTTTTTGGATTTGCCTCTCTCGGTGTTGTGAGGAGAGTGCCCTGCTGCCTGCTGAAACCCCTCCCCCAGAGCCCATCAAGCTGGATATGTGAAGTAGGCCAGGGCCATTTGCTGACCACTTCTAAATGATGGTCCATTTCTTCATTCTTCACAAAGGGTGACACCTCCCCAGCATGCACCCAGGGGGTGGGGCCGATGCAGCAGGGGCTGGTTCTTTGCTGTTTCCAGATGGCCTTGTGGAGCTAAGACTGAATGTGTTTCAGCATAAATGGCCACCACAAAATTGTATATTGGCTCCTGGCCGGCCTGGGCCAGGGCCAAGGCAGCAGGGGCCATTCCCTCACTGTTTCCAGGATGACTTCGCGGGCCATATGAAACCACTTTGTGGGCCACATTCGGGCCCTGGGCCTTGTGTTTGACATGTCTGACTTACAACCAATTGTTTAATGACCGGCTGTACTCAGCGTGCGGTCCTCAATGGAACCATATCTACATGGAGGGAAGTGTGTAGTGGGGTGCCCCAGGGCTCTGTTCTGGGCCCAGTGCTCTTCAACATCTTCATCAACGATTTGGACGAGGGGATAGATGGGGAACTTGTCAAATTTGCAGACGACACCAAGCTGGCAGGAATAGCCAACACTCCAGAAGACAGGCTTACGATACAGGAGGATCTGGACAGACTTGGACACTGGGCGCTATCTAACAAAATGAAATTCAATGGTGAAAAAAGTAAGGTTCTACATTTAGGCAAGAAAAAACAAATGTACGGGTATAGTATAGGGGGTACCTTGCTCAATAGTAGTAACTGTGAGAGGAATCTCAGAGTCCTAGTGGACAATCATTTAAATATGAACCAGCAGTGTGCCGCAGCTGCCAAAAAAGCCAACACAGTGCTAGGCTGCATTAACAGAGGGATAGAATCAAGATCACGGGAAGTATTAATACCACTTTACAATGTCTTGGTAAGGCCACACTTGGAATACTGCATCCACTTTTGGTCACTACGATGTAAAAAAGATGTTGAGACTCTAGAAAGAGTACAGAGAAGAGCAACAAAGATGATTAGGGGACTGGAGGCTAAAACATATAAGGAACGGTTGCTGGAATTAGGTATGTCTAGTTTAATGAAGAAAAGGACGAGGGGGGACATGATAGCAGTGTTCCAATATCTCAGGGGCTGCCACAAAGAAGAGGGAGTCAAGCTATTCTCCAAAGCGCCTGAAGGCAGGACAAGAAGCAATGGATGGAAACTAACCAAAGAGAGAAGCAATCTAGAACTAAGGAGAAACTTCCTGACAGTTAGAACAATTAACCAGTGGAACAACCTGCCTCCAGAAGTTGTGAATGCTCCAACCTTGGAAGTCTTTAAGAAGAGATTGGACAGCCATTTGTCCGAAATGGTATAGGGTTACCTGCCTGAACAGGGGGGTGGACTAAATGACCTCCGAGGTCCTTTCCAACTTTATTATTATTATTTAAAATTAGGACAGGCTCAGAGAATGTCTCATGGTCTGTAAAACACTTTTGATTGTTGTAAAATGTCATGCCATACACTGTAGTCATTGACCACATTTCAGGTTCTTGACAACCAGCTCTCCTTAAATATCTGTTGTAGGTCCAATGGTCATGTGACCACAATTTATGTCTTTTCTGCCTGTTGTCTGGCAAAAACTCTCAGTGGAAAGAATGGGTTTACAGGTATGACTTTAAAGTTCGCTCAACAAGTGCAGTGATTTGCTTAATGACTGCTGCAGAAAATGTCATAAAATTGGGTCTTATCACATAGATGCCTCAACTTAATAAATGTAATGAATTTCAACCAAAATATAATCCCAATTATCGCTGTAAATGAAGAATTACATTTACATATGTAAATACAGATTCTGAAGGTGTTATGTAAACTAGTAGTACCACTGAGACCCTAAAATAACCAGAATGATTTGGGACTGAAATTCTGGGATTCATTGTGAGCTTAAGGACTACCTATATGGCTCTGAAAGAGTGGGGAAAAGATACCACAGATGTTCCATTAACTGTGTGAAGATCCGGAAGTCCTGGGCAGTGGTTGATAAGTAGGGTTCGTTAAGCTTCAGCACTGCCTTGTCACAGATGTAGAAGGGTCTTCCAGCGAGGACATTGTTCTGTGTAGTGGCTACCACCAACTATAATGAAAAGAATAAAGACCACTATTGGACAGGGTTTTCTGAATTTGCTAAGCAGCATTTTCCTCTGCTGCAGAAGATATCTTTAAGAAGATGACTCTTCAGTCAAGTCCAGCATCAATTAGAAAGGCCACCTAATTCCCTTCCCCATGACATCTGCTTTTTAAAATTTCCACAATTCCCTTAGTAGACTTAATGCACTGTAGAAAATTTAAATAACTATCTATTGTCCCTGTCAGATAAACTACCAGAGTCTATCTCTGGAGGCTGTTCCTCTGCAAATTTGAAGTCATCCCTAACCCCAGGTCACCCGAAGCTGTTGTTCCTCCAGCATATACAAGTTGCACATAGATCTGGCAAGAGCCTAAAGGACATTAAACATTCATTTGCTCAGTATCAAAAAGATGGGGACATATGTACAAGAAAACTTTGCAAAAACGTGCACAATGAATCATTCTTAATTTGGAGATCATGACTCTGGCAAGAAAAACTGAGTGTTCAGGAAAAAGAAATGTGGGTGTCCTCCTTTTGTCTCTGAAATTCCAGATACCTTGGATGCTCCATCTGTGTGATGAGCTGCCAGTCTGAATGGCTGAGGCCCAGCATGAAAGGTGGGGTCGTGCGGCAGATTGGGCCAACCATGAAAATTTGCTTGGATCTCACTCTTCTGGTTGCCCATAGTTAGGGGAAACCTCCAGGCTCTAAGCTTCAGCTGTTGGTGACAAGAGCAGGTTGAGAGTTCAGGAAGCAGAACATATAGGAGAAAGTAGAAGGACAGCTGAGTTGTTTCTGTAGGGCAGGAGTCCCCAACCCCCGGTCCGTGGACCAGTATCGGGCTGCCGCATGCCAGCAACTGGTCTGCACAAAGAAAGCCCCATCTGCGAGATGCAGGCAGCACACAAAACCAGGCACTCCGGTCCGTGGAAAAACCTCTCCACGGAATAGGTCCCTGGTGCCCAAAAGGTTGGGGACCTCTGCTGTAGGGAGTGATAGTTTGATTTTCTCCAAAGTGATGAGAGCTGCTGTAGCCTTTGAAAGCCAGCTGGAAGATGATTTCTAGTTGGCTCCCTGGATCAAAGGGAGATTGAGAGATTAATTACATTGTTCTTGATGGCAGCTCCTTCTGATTAAACTGCACAAACAGAAAAGGGTATTGCAGCTAGATCAGAAGTTGAGCTGCTTGGAATCCTAGACTTTCACCTACACTCCTGTGGAACCATTAGGGACTTTACAGCCTTACTCTACCCATCTCTTAATCACTTTAAGAAGTAATCAATCAACAACTGCAGAGATATTGTCTTTTGCAGTAAAGATAAGACTTTTTGTGATGTCTTATCTTTTATGATTAGTCTTCTTTCTAGATTAGGAAATATAAGAGACTTTGCTTAAAGATTTAAGATTTGCAAAAAGTGTAACTAAGGGAGGATCTATGAAAGATTTTAACGGCTAAGGAACAGTCTTTATTTTTATAGTGCTATTTTTATTTTTGAGGAATTAGAGGAAAATGGTATCTATATTTATGGTCAACTAGACACCACTTATTTTTTTACCTGAAACAGAAAAAATGCATAGGTGATTTGTGGTTTTGATTATTAGGAAAAAAAATAGATTTTTTTTTTGTAATCAGAGTAAGAGAGAATTTTGTAACTAATATTTCTGTAAAGGAAATTGAAAGCTACTTTTTGTTCTTTTCGATTCTTTCTACCCTTTCACTTTTCTTCATTTCTTTCCTGCTTCTGCATTTTATTAGTTTGTGTTAGTTTTTATATGTTTTATAAAAACTAATTTTAAAAATTATATTAAAAAGCAGAGGGACAGATGATTAGACCTAATGACAGTTAATATTGTTCCCAAGACTACGGGGAAGGGAGAAATTGCTTATTTTTAAGATTATCCTTGTGGATTCGATTCATATTGAGAGTTGACTTTCTTAAAATATTTATTGTTCAAAGTAGAAAGGTTACGTGTTATTTATAAATCCCTCTGTCCTACAGCCATCATTGGCTGGTAATTATGAGAAACAATGTTACTTTATTTTTGAATGTAATATAAAAAGTTATCATAAAGTTGTGAGATGCTCCAGTTTCACCTACTAGAATAGCATTGGGTAATTTGTAACTTGATTTTACTTTTGGTGACAAAATATCTTGTGCCTAATACATTTTATTTTTAATTAACATCTGTTCCCTACAGTGTTTTATGGTAATTGAAACAAGATAGACTTTTTTTGTTTTGGAAATTTGAAAAAAGGATGCATGGAAAATACAGCCAAGCAATATGAGTATTTTAAAATAATAATAATAATAATAGTAATAATAATAATAATAGTAATAATAATAAAGTTGGAAGGGACCTTGGAGGTCATCTAGTCCAACCCCCTGCTCAGGCAGGAAACCGTATATCATTTCAGACAAATGGCTGTCCAATCTCTTCTTAAAGACTTCCAAGGTTGGAGCATTCACAACTTCTGGAGGCAGGTTGTTCCATTGATTAATTGTTTTAACTGTCAGGAAGTTTCTCCTTAGTTCTAGGTTGCTTCTCTCTTTGGTTAGTTTCCATCCATTGCTTCTTGTCCTGCCTTCAGGCATTTTGGAGAATAGCTTGACTCCCTCTTCTTTGTAGCAGCCCCTGAGATATTGGAACACTGCTATCATGTTCCCCCTCATCCTTCTCTTCATTAAACTAGACATACCCAATTCCAGCAACCGTTCCTTATATGTTTTAGCCTCCAGTCCCCTAATCATCTTTGTTGCTCTTCTCTGTACTCTGTACTGTATTGGTATGTAGGCTCTGCCTTCACGCTTGCAATAAAAGAGTCTTGCACACAGGAAAAGAGGTCAGGAGGGAAGTGAAAAAAGCATAGCCCAGCATTAAAATAAAAATAAGTGTTTGTAAGTGTTCCCAGAGCTGTTCCTTCCAGCTCTTCATCCTGCTGCACTAAGGTCTTCCTTGAACCTTAACTATTTCTCTAGTAAAATCAGGAATCTGCTTCTTAATGCCTTTTCCAGGACACTTTCCTAAGAGCACCCAATTGCTAAAGTTCCCTCAGAATCTCTTACCTTCTCTCTCAAATCTTTATTGTAGCGGACGTCTTGATATGAGGCAGAGACAGAGTAGCGGGGTTGAGCTAGCAGTTCCCTATGAGTTTTCATGCAGTGGGCAAGTTGTGCAGTGGTAGCCAGCCGGGGAATGACTTCATCTTGCCATACTTTCTGGGAGGCAGGTGGCAACGGTTCCTGGATCGTGGACTAACAATGGAAAAGTTGCAGGAGGAACAATGAGTACATAGAAAAAGAATGGACAATCAAAAAATATGGGGACTACGTGGATGCAAACAGGATCTGCCTTAAAGCATCCCGCGTCCTGTTTTTTTGGTGTCACTCCAGCCCTCTCGCAGAGAACCCAGGGATCTTAGCCACCTCCTCTCCAAACCTTAGTGTTTACAAACCATCCGGATTGCACCAACTACCCTGCTAAATATTAGCTTGCTCACTCGCGCATAGGGCGGCGGGAAAGGCAATGATGGGCTATAATTGAGCCCCACTCCACTGCTAGTCAGTCTCCAGTCTTGTCGGCGGCCTTTGGGAGGTACCAGCGCGCCGGAGTCCACCTCCCAACCGAAGGGAAAGGCGGAGGAAGTGTCTGCCATGCTTGCCCCCGCTTTTGGGACATGGTTGCTAATGGAGTGTTGCCTTAACGGCAGCGGCAAATACAAGATCACGAAAGGGGCGGGGCTTCTAGAATGTTTGTGATAAAGGTTGCCCGAGTAATAGAACTTTTCAGCGTAATGTTTTGTGGCTCTTTTCCTTTGATTCGACTGAGGGAAGTACAGCGGTTAGATGAAGGGGGGGGGGGGGAAGAATCAGGACTGCTATGTTCAGTGACAGGTTGAACTAGCCATATTTGAAAAGAGTTAATGTTCGCTTCAGGGATATTTTATCGCTATTCTCTGCCTCCCCCTCTCCTTTCCTTTTCGCAACCATGTTGCTATTTAAATTTATTCTTCCAAGAAATTGGATCGGCGATTAAACGTAGCTTGAAGTGCAATCGAGTTCTCATTCAGTTACCGGATTCATTACGATAATACCCTTTCCCAGCATCCGACTCATTTAATATTCTGCAACCCTTCACCGATTATAAAAACTTGCAATTCCAATGACACCCATTAGATGGCACTTAGGACCAAATAATGCAGATTTGATCTAGCGTTTATGTGCAAAGTGCTGTATTGTACTTAAAAGGCTGGGATGGTTAGGACAAAAACCAACCACTTGGGCAATATACAGAGTCTCAAGTCACTTTAAGGATTAGCAGACGTTTTAAATATAGCATAATATAGCATTAAATTTCAACATAGTTGTCACAATCATAACATTTCCATTGCATTTTCATTGAGTTCACTGGCTAGGGAATTCTCGAAATTGAAGTACACACATCTTAAAACTGTCAAAGTTGAGAAACATTGGTCCAGACACTTGAGATAATTGTAGTCTTGCCAAACTTGGATTATGAACATCAAATCTGAAGAATCCACAGAAGTTTGTGTCTTATTAAATGTATAAGTTGTTACAAGCTGCTCTGTTGGTTTTGAAATTTACAAATTCATGTAATGAGACAGAGCATACAAAACTGGAAACAGCACAAATACCTGTAGAAAAGAAATCAAATATAAAGTTACACTTTTCATTATATGAGCTTATATGCTCATTAAGCCTATCTTCCTGCAGTGAATACTAAGGAGCAAACTGCATTATAAATAATAAAACTGACTTCTGAATAGCCACATGCAAGATTATATTGCAAAAGCAACTTGGTTTTATACAAAATCCATAATAGTAGCCATTGTTCCTGTATTAGATCCAGTTTAGTATAGTGGTTAAGGCATCGGGTTAGAAACCAGAGGAACATGAATTCTAGCTTTGCCTTGGACACAAAGCTAGCTGGGTGAGCACTGGCCAGTCACTTCCTCTCAGCCCTAGAAAGGAGGCAACGACGAACCACTTTTGGAAAAGAAAATTGTAGGAACTTGTCCAGGCAGTCTCTGAAAATTGGACATAATTGAACAAAAGGAAAATAGCTGTATTAGCAACAAAAATGGATCAAGGAAGGCCATAAGAATATATTAAAGTAGCGGTTCCCAACATTTCTGGCACTAGGAACCAGTTTCATGAAAAACAATCTTTCCACGCAGTGGAGGGGGGATGGTTTTGCGCACAACCTACATACTATGCATGTGCATTGAAGCTTTGTTCGCTACCTTGTCACTTGCATGGCCCAATTTCTATTAGGCCACAGACCAGTACCAATCCACGGATCAGGGGTTGGGGACCCCTGTATTAAAGGATGTTTTGTGAGAAATTAAATGTAGTACAGTATCTCATTTTTCAATGTCTAAAAGATGTTTGCAAATCCATAAGGCAAAGTGTCCAGAGTCACTTTGTAGGAAGGCATAATGAATGAATGAATGAATGAATTCATTAATGCAGAAAAATTCTGAATAAACTAGAGTTCTGGATGCACAGAAAAAAAAAATACTGGAAAGAATGAATTAAAATTATAGCACTGCAACTGTTTCCCTTCCAGTAGAAATTACTATCTGATTATGCCCTTTGTTGATGAGAGCCCACATTGCAGCTTGGCATGATATTTATCTTTGGCTAAGTATGTTTTATGCTGTATAGTGTGAAGGGGGAGTTGTGATTTGATTATCTAAATTGAACCCATATTACTTCCTACTGTTGTTCCTCCTAATCTCTCTGTATACTACTGGTATATAGAGTCGTGGTGGTGCAGTGGCTAGAATGCAGTACTGCAGGCTAACTCACTGCTCACTCCAGGAGTTTGATTCTGAACGGCTCAAGATTGATTCAGCCTTACATCCTTCTGAGGTAGGTAAAATGAGGACCCAGATTGTTTGGGGCCATTTGCTGACTCTGTAAACTGTTTAGAGAGGACTGAAAAGCACTATGAAGTGGTATATAAGTCTAAGTGCTATTGCTATATGAACAGGCAGGGTTGATAGTGCGTATACTATACATGAAATATCCAGTCTGATGTAGCACCATCCTATTATGTGACTCTTATCCATAGTGAGTGTCCTCAGATATGCAGGTAGAGTTCCAATAGTGTTGATCCCAGTAGCCTCTTGATCTTGTACTGCAATTTGTTATGTAGAAATACTGCTTTCTGAAGTCCCCTTCCCTCAGATATTTGGATTGTGGAAAGCAGAATTTGAAGTCTAATGTCCAAAATCTCAATCTTACCTGTCACCCAACTCCTCTCATATTTGATGTTTTTCTGGGCACTACAGTTGCTGGATGCATGTCAGATTCTGGATTTGTGTGTAGAAAGAATAACATATAGTGAAGTGATTTCCCAATCTCTGAGTGGACTCTCAGTGAAAGGAATATCCATGGTGCTGGGGAAGTGCTTGAGATTATAAAATAGCATGGCATGGTTGACATAAAGCAAGGAGGCAACCATGGCTAGGTACATTATAAGAAAAGTGAAATTTTCTGAAGAAAAAAAGAAAAATGAACCTAGGAAAAAACTTCCATCAATTTGGTCTAGCTTAGTATCCCTCAATGAGGCATCCTTCAGAAATATTGGACTGGCAATCCCATCAATGCAGCCATCCTTGCAAAGAAGAGTGGGAAGTAGAACCATCTGGATGAAGAACTCTTGGTTGTAAAGAAACGTGTCATTTTCACTGCCTATGTTAGTTTCCTCTTCTCCATTAATGGCCATTTAGCTTAGCATAGCTGAATTATTTCAACAGAACCTTCTCAAAGTCTTTAATCTAATAATGTAGAGGTAAATCACTTGCTGTCTTTTGGATTTCGGTGTCAATGCTGTAAACATTGGATGTTTCCCGCTCTGACAACTGATGAAAATCTCAGTCATTTTCTCTTTGCTTTTAACATGCTTTTTCTTCTATTTAGAAATCAGGTACAGAAGGGGGGTTGGGATGAATGCTTAAGCTTAGCTAGTCATAATAATAAATGCTGCTTTTTGGGAACCTAAGGATGAATTGATAACGTTTTGGGGGGCTGAGGAGCTGGGGAGAAAGCCCATGTTTCAGGCTAATTGGAGAATGTGATTTATGACTGCTTATTGGGGGGTGGGAATTGCAATTTGTTACTTTGTATCTGGGGAAGGGAAACTAGTTTTGGGTTTAGCTATGTAGTGCCGATATGTTGTTTCCTGCATAAAATGTTCTTTAAGGAAGAATTCTTGTCTTGAAGTTCTTCGGAACCATGATATGAACCCAAAACTACCTTCTATCCTGACCATCCTGGGGTCCTGAGCTCCAGTCACTTTTCCTAAGTTGAGGGGTAGGCTGACAAAGACTTAAGGAAGATCTCAGCATAGAAAGGGAAGAAGCACCTGTAACCAGCACCCTGGCCATGGCTGCTACCTCAGTGGAGGGAGCACAATCCAGCGCACTGGAAGAGAAAGGAACTTTTGATGCCTTACAGCAGGGAGCAAGGCCAAAGACACGAGACCTGATCTGGTCATTGGAGTGGACCCTGCCCAATGGAGACTCCAAGCGCCTTGAGGCAACCCTGCTAAAGGCTAGTTCTTTGAAAGTATCCAAAGCTGACTTGCAAGCAGGGGCCCCTTGAGGATTGCATTCCCTGGACCATCAAGGAACCAAAAGATTGGTGAATGGAAGTACCTGTCTGCAGTCAGTAATCAATCAGTGGAAAAGTTGATGGAGAGATTTGAAGGGCTGGAGGTGAGAAGTGGGGACCAAATTTCTCACTCTTCATATGCAAGTGAGCACAATGACTGGCGGAGCTGATGCCAATCTGTGCTTAAGAGAAGCCCCAGCCCCACTGATGGAGCGCAGGTGGCTTCACTGTCTTCAAAGCCACCAGGATTGAACTCCAGCCCTGCGAGGAAGGAGAGTCCCGGCCGCCACTCTAGACTTGGCAGTCTGAGGTGTTACCATTCCTACAGGACTGTGGAGCGCTGCTCATAACACAAGAGCCCCAGCCACAGGAGAAGCACCGGATGGTGTCGGTTATTGCAATCCCTTGACAGGCACCACCATCGTGAAGACTCCAGGTGATGGGATTACGATGACAGCCATGATGAACAGACCCACTACTGAAGCCCAAGCCACCACTGGGGCAGCCAGAGTCTAGATCATCACAGGTACTGTGAGAGCCCTAACCATCACTACTATCAGTCACACAGCCCTATGCATCATTGTTGGTGCTGCCCGAGGCCTGCGCAAGGGGAAGACCTGAATGTGAGTGTCCAACGAGATTTAATTCAAAAGCTGCGCAGCCTGTTGGCCAGGCAGCAACAGGTTGGGGCGCCGCAGCTGTTGGGGGGCCTGCAGCACTTGGGGGTGCTATAGCCACCACCGAGGGTCCACAACTATTTGGGATGCAGCAGCAATGGGGCAGGCAGCACCCTGTGAGTGCACAACAGCTGATGGGAGGACTGCAGCAACTGGGGATGCTGCAGCCGCCGGTGCTGGGAGGTCAGCAGCTGTTGGGAATGCAGCAGCAGTGGAGGTGGCAACAATCCCTGAACATGCAGCAGCCACTGTGGGGTCTGCAGCAATTGGGAATGCCGCAGCCACTGTTGGGAGGTCAGCAATTGCTGGGAGTGCAGCAGCCCCAGTAGGGAGACCAACCATTGTTGGGAATGCAGCCTCCCCTTAGAGCTACTTTTTTTATAATAAATTTTATTAGTTTTCCGTTCAACATCCCAGTATTTAGAAAGCAATGTGGTGACTGGGTAATCAATGATTCAATAACAAAAAATTTTGTACATATCTCAGGTTACATTATCAAAAATTCCTTCTCTATTTCCCTTAACATTTGGTATATCATACTAAAACTAGTAAATTTCTAACCATAATAAATTCAGTTAAAGCATTTATCAATCCATTTTTGCTTATACATATCCATATCCTGTTTTTAAGTTTTACCTAATTCTTAATTTTTAATTACAACATTCCAATTTAACCTTTAAGATCCATAGTATTTAAATTTCTGGTAACCCAAGTTTCCTTTATTTCGTTACACAAAAGTTATAATATCTAAAATACATATATTATTTACTTAAATATATTCTTATTTTATTTCATAAACATTTTCTACTTGTCATCCTAGTACATCAACACTTACTAATAGAGTAGTCTTTATGTCTATTTAATTTCCATTTTCCTTATAAATCTAAATCCTAATTATTAAGTCAATTGATCCCTTATTTTTATCATTTTCCAACAATATTTAAAACTAATAATCATATTTCCCTTCATCTCAAAGTCTCCCTTTAACCCATTAGTTAAAACCTTAGACTCTCTCTAGTAAATCAAAAGGCTCCATTTTTAAACCTAACTCTGGCTTTCTTTTTATGCCAGCCAGGTTTCCATACCAATGCCTTTAGGTTATCAAATGGATTTCCCTTCATTCTGGCACATGTTACTTGAATCAAAGGAGATCATCTGATCATCAATTTTCCACAAGAACTGGTCCATTTATAATCATTAAGTTGCTGCTCTGGTGGTTCAGATCTCCATATTTGCTCTAGTGTCCTTATCTTCAATTCGGTCTCATCTTCTTCCTCAGATTTCTTCTGATTTAAGTAAGGGGTCATGTCCAGTTTTATGGTTATTGTTTGGTTATCTAGGTTTTTAATATGCTGTCTTTGTTAGTTTTTAGCATTGTCTGTTTTGGTGTTAGCTTCTTCCACTTCTGTTATTTTTGTTATAGGTTCTTTAATTGCAATCAGGGTTTGGTTATCAGAGTTGTCAATGTATTGTTGTTGTTCTTTAAAGTCCTCTGTCTTGGTGTTGATTTCTTCCACTTATGTTGCTTTCTGAGTTGTGAGTTTTTAGTTGAAATCTTGGTTTCAGTTTGTAGATTCAGGCTAGCGCCTCCATCTTTCAGTCTGGATTTAATTATCTTGGTAGCTTCAAGAATTTTTTCAAGTATAAGTTTATAATCAATCAAGGTTTGTTGCTGGTCTCCCTCCATTTCTGGGGTAATTGTAGATAGTCCTTTAGAGGAGGCTAGTTTTTTAAACAAGAGTCAGTAAATATTCAGCTCCACAGTTCTTAAAAGCCAATTTCACCTCCTAGCTGTTTCAACTTTTTATCTTTAGATAATACCAAGGACAGCTCTAGGTTGTAAACAGGTCTCTTTGTCAAAGATAATCACTTACTGTACCAAGTTTCACCACAAGATGTCCTCGATGGCATTTAAAATCCTTTTCAAAAAGGCTAGTTTTTAATCCAATTTAAGTTCTTTTTTGTCCCTTTTTTTCCAAGTAAGTAAGATAGCAAATCCCTGTAAAGATAGGAACTTTTTGGATCACCAGATATGAAAAAAATGCAGATCCAATTATTTAATTATAATTTCAGGGCTTTATTTCCCTATGTAGTCAGATGCCGCCATTTTAGAGGGTGGGGGAAAAAGTTCCCTTCCCTCTCTCCTCACAGGGGGAAGCCGTTTCAAAAAGCTTTTTACAGGAAAAAAAATAACCTTGGGATAGAAAGAAGGTAAGGACTCACCCAGTTCCTCTGTGGTGACCTTAGAGCTACT